>NC_053027.1:247223131-247523131 GCF_003073215.2 Triticum urartu | reverse complement strand
TGATGGGCCTTAGTGGAAAAGAGAAGAGGCAGCCCTACATGGGCTTCGTGCCTCCCCCTTCCCCTAGTCCTATTAGGACTAGGAGAGGTGGCCGGCCCCCCCTCTCTCTCTTTTCCCCCTCCGCGAATCCTATTCCAACTAGGATTGGGGGGGGGAATCCTACTCCCAGAGGGAGTAGGACTCTCCTAGCGCGCCACACCTTGGCTGGCCAGCCTCCCCCCTCTAGTCCTTTATATACTGAGGCAGAGGCACCCTAGAACACACAAGTTGATCCATGTGATCTATTCCTTAGCCGTGTGCGGTGCCCCAGCCACCATATTCCTCGATAATACTGTAGCGGAGTTTAGGCGAAGCCCTGCTGCTGTAGTGCATCAAGATCATCACCACGCCGTCGTGCTAACGGAACTCTTCCCCGACACTTTGCTGGATCGGAGTCCGGGAATCATCATCGAGCTGAACGTGTGCTCGAACTCGGAGGTGCCGTAGTTTTGGTGCTTGATCGGTTGGATCGTGAAGACGTACGACTACTTCCTCTACGTTGTGTCAACGCTTCCGCAGTCGGTCTGCGAGGGTACGTAGACAACACTCTCCCCTCTCGTTGCTTTGCATCACCATGATCTTGCGTGTGCGTAGGAAATTTTTTGAAATTACTACGAAACCCAACATATACATCTTGGAATTCAACAATGATTGTAACTATTGAACTATATAGACCATTACATTCGAAGTCAGTAGCCTAATATATTTATTTCACAATTGCAACACATGATTAATTCACTACACACTAAGAAAAAAATGTGTACTCCCTCTGTTTTTATTTAAGTCTGCATATTAGCATTGGTCAAAGTCAAGTTTTGTAAACTCTTAGAAAGTTTATAACAAAAAATATAAACATATACAATAACAAATAAATACCATTAGATTCATTATTGAATGTACTTTCACATCATACATATTGTTACGGTAAATGTTTATATTTTTCTATAAACTTGGTCAAACTTTAGGAAGCTTGACTTCAGTCAAACTTAATATGCAGAGTTAATAAAATCAGACAACATGCTAGTTGCTTAGCCCAATCACCCAAGACGCCACACGAGGAGTTCAGTGTCACAAATTTTTGAGGCCGGCGGGAAAATCTCCCGCAACCCTGATTCGAGCCGTGCGAAGTTACCATCATAGCCTTCAGAAACAGGTCTACGGATGACGCTTGGTAGGGGGCTGTTTTCGTAACGTCAGGTTCACCCTACCCAGCCAACCCCATCCTGGCACCCAGAGTAGTACACCTGAATACTCCTCATTTTGTATCACCACAGCAAAATATACTTCTCCACGGCACCGCAGCCTTCGTGCTCCTCCCCTTCTCCATGGGTGCACGCGTCCACCGCAGCGCAACCGCCTCATCGACGACCTCATACACTACATTGGAGCCGGTCCACCATCGTTGTCGTACATGGAGCCTCTTCCCCGGCACCGTCTTCCACGGTCTCGGATCTGCTTCCCGGAAGCCGACGCCAAGCGCAGAAGCACCACCGTCATGGACAATGAACTGACTCCTGTTGTCGACCATGATGCACAGAGGCCGCAACGACCATAGTTCTCCTCCCCGATTGGTAATGTGTGTATTGAATCACTTAGCAGTACATGTGCAGTTCCAATTTTGTTCATGCCTACCCTTCAAATTTCCTGGTTGCTATTGTTCCTATAAAACTAATTGGTTATAGCCTCCATTGTCCAACAAAATATCAGCTTGTAATTGTGCGTCGCTCCTGTATCACAACCAGTAGTGTGGCAAATAATGGAAAGTTTTTTAGAACTAGCAAGATGCCCATGCATTGCACGGAACATCAAGAGGCATTTGTATGAGTAGTTTATCTTGTAGGAGAAAAGGATGAATGAGGGAAGGCCTTATTTGCAAATCTAGAGAGGGGTGTGGGTATCTTTCATCAAAATTGCCACAGTTTCCTTCCTATCCATCAGATATAAATGGAACGGCCTATATTGCAGGATGGCAGGCACACCATCATCACCACCTCTGTGTTTTTAAAGAAAAAAACAGTAGAGAGTAGAGAAGTATAGATAAATATTAAATATAAAATAAATATAACAGTAGATAAGAGAGTAGAGATAAATATAAAATAAATATAACAGTAGGGAAGAGAGTAGAGATAGCAAGGACGTTGAGAAAGGATCGTGCGCACACGGGAAAAAGCGGTCGGGCGTGCTCTAGTTTTGGCGTGCGGCGTCCGGCGTGCTTTATATAATCCCACGCCCTCCCACCGCTCTGTGCCTTGCCACCGCTCACTCCCCGCTCTGTGCCTCTCCACCGCTCTCTCCCCGCTCTGCGCCTTGCCACCGCTCTCTCCCCGCACTTTCTCGCCTCGCCGCTGTCGTGCCACCATGGCGCCGTGTCGCTCGGAAACTTGGGGATACCGTAGCGTCTGCGCGCGCCCCTCTAGTGGCTTCTCCGCCGAGATCCGGTTCTGCGGGATGTGCCTCGGCCTCAGCAATTTCGAAACCGCCAACAAGGCCGCCCGTGCGTATGACGCGGCGACGTGGCACCTCCGGTGGCCTCATAGAACATTGAACTTCCCCAATGTGCCGATGCGGGAGCGGGCACAGGAGCTCGCACCTCTTCCGTGGCTTATCACCGATGAGGATCTTCACGACAACCGGAGGCGGGAGCACCGGCATTGCCGAGGTGGATGAGGAAGCCATGGCGCTGTGGTGCCAACGCTTCCCGCGGGACATCATCAACGAGCGCGAGTTCTATGCGCAAAGGAGGGCGGAGAGGGAGAAGAGGAGGGCAGAGCGAGTGACTTATCACGAGGACAAGGTACGCGAAAAGCGGATGCTCAATTCAGCATGACGCTAGGAGCAGCGTCGCCCTGGGAATCCGACGATGATCGGTATCTTCACGCTTACATTGAGACGTCGGAGGAGGACATCACCGAGGAGGAGTCGGACGATGAGGAGTAGTTGAACTATATTTTTTACTATCTATGTTATATCTATGCTGAGAACTATCTCTCTCTACTTGTTGATCTCAGCACTGTAAATGCTTTTTTAAAGCGCCGCGCGTTGCGCTTCTGTTGGAGATGCTCTGACATGGCAGACGAGTGCC
This sequence comes from Triticum urartu, assembly GCF_003073215.2. Lineage (NCBI taxonomy): Eukaryota > Viridiplantae > Streptophyta > Magnoliopsida > Poales > Poaceae > Triticum > Triticum urartu. The sequence continues at coordinate 247,520,010 of NC_053027.1, read as the reverse complement.
TTAATGTTGCCCACAAGATGCGTGAGTATTACTAGTATATTTTTCTTGCCATGTTGAGATTTTAAAACCACGAGTGCGAACATGCAGAGGAGCAATGAAGACCAAACACGGGATATTGGGGACATCTTCATGGAGCATGGCAAGTTAAAGAGGAGCTGCACCGAACCTATAAAACGAGATTTGGTAAGTAACACCCTTTCAATTACTTACATTTAGCCTCATGTTCTTCGATGTGTATCTGTTGTAGTTTTTGTTTCTTTTAACCCCTTTCCGCGACGACATTCGGAACCGCCGCCAAGTGAGTGTGGGCGATAGGGGGGGTCCTTCCCACACAACCCAGAAACCATTGGGGATATGTCCTCCTGGCACACACACTCAGCAAAATGAGGTCGTGTGCGACCGGTGAGCACTCAAATACAGAAATACGTAAAGTAGTGCTAAAAAATACAATTATAAATGTGAAATCATTTCCGGCCATAAGTACATGCTACACAGTCAGTCACCAATAAACGTTTCCATTCATATATACATCCCATACAGTCACTACAAGGAAAACGTTTGCGCAAGGTGGCGTAACGCAAACAGTTTTGAAGAGAATGTCATGTGTGATTGTTCATTGATCCAACACGGCTTATTCCTAGAAACTGTGTGTGTTGCCTGAGGTCATCGCCCACGGTGTTTTCTCATTAACCGTTTGCAATAGGAAAACCCAATTAGCAAGCTAATCGGCCAATTAGCGGGCTAATTTCCCTATTATTAATAATCCATTTACTAATCTAATTGACATTCATATTAAGTACATAATATATTCCATTTCCATATTAAGGAAGTAGGATTTCATAATTGAAATACATTGGAGTACAACATGATATAGGTTCAGCACTCAGCTACCCCATTACACAACTACACCAGCAGCAAGTTTCACATGCAACATCTAGAACCTTTCGAAATTAGCATCATAGACAATACATAGAGAGATGCATCTCATCTGGAAAACTGTTGAAGCAGAAGGTGAATATTGAACCTTCATTCATGTTGAAGGTCTTTGCAACTTTAGGCCAGTGCATGTGGATGATTGACCGTCCATCCTACGACTTCTTCAGGAACACTTCAATTTTGAACCATGGGTGTTGTATGATAACTTTCCTCTCCTATAGACCACAGAGGTGGTTTGAGAGGTAATCATCAGTGAACACTGAAAACAAGGATGTGCATAAATATCTTCTCTATATTGGAAACGGGGCAAAGGAATAAGAAAAGGCAAGGTGTAATAGTTAGTACCATCTTGTAAACCTCAGTGCTTCCCATTGTTTCCCCGCAACACATATAAGGTAGCTAGTCATCAAGTTAAGTAAGGGTTCACATGCTATTAGTAAAATATGTTGATGAAAAATAAGCACATTGCAGATTCATCAGATTAATTCAAGCCATATGGAAAACCAATTTATCCACACCAAGCATGATTAAGAAATAGGAAATATAGCACTTGTATATGTTTCTCATGTATTAAGTGTAGCAAAATTCGATTTATTCCTGACATGGTATACAATAACAGAATGCAGCCACAACAATTGAACATCGCATTACAGAATTGAACCAAGCAGTTAACTAAACACCACGACAAATGAACGAAACATTAACTGAGAACCACATTGCAAAATATAACATACTCCTAATAGAAGATTAGACAGTTAACCATGCTTAACAACTTGGAAATATAGCAATTGTATTTGTTTCTCATGAATTTAGTACAACCAAATTTGATTTATTCCTCACATGGTATACAATAACAGAATGCAGCCACAAAAATTGAACATCGCATTGCAGAATTGAACCAAGCAGTTAACTAAACACCACAACAAGTGAACCAAGCCACAACAAATGAAACAAGTAGTTAACTAAACACCAATTGAACAATATAACATACTCCTAATAGAAGATCAAATAGTTAACCAAACGAAGCATGCTTAACAACTTGGAAATATTGCACCCTGAAGAATTGAACATCACACTTGCAGAATTGAACCAAGCAGTTAATTGAACACCACATTGCACGACATATAGAACATATACACTATAGTAGAAGATTGCATGGTAAAAGTAGATAGCACAATTCACTGGAATTTGTTAAGGAAAGGAAGTAGCTAGCAAACTGAACATGGGTCCTTATAGTGAGCTAATAAGACAAGCTACTCCTCGTTGTTAGAGATATCGATGATGATTGGCTCCTTGGACATGGAAGAGGGTGAGGCCTCTGCATGGTGGGTGCCCTCGTTGTAGTGGTGAGTTGCCTGAGACGCTCCGGGCACCAACCCGCTGGCTCTCGAGATGAGGTAAGCATGTGCACGCTGAGAAAACACCTCTTAGTCTTCGTGGAAGGCACCGACGGTGGCCTCGAGAAAACGCCACGAACTATCATTTAAAGCAGCCAACAGCGTAGCGGTGTCGGCGTGTGAGGCGTCAATGATGGCCTCGGCGACGAGGTGCTCCTCCAAGATCCAGGGGTCGGCACGAATGGCAGCCATCACGACATCATCCTGGCATGCGGCCACGATTTGCTTCTCCACTGCCAAATGCTCCTTGAGGTCCTAGCTATACTGCATGCACCATGGCTTAGGCCAGTGCTTATTTGGTGGAGGGGTTGGAAGGTGTCGCGCTCGCGCCGGCGGTCGGGGCATGTGGGATGTGGAAGGAGGAGGAGGATGGGGGTCGGGTGTGGATTACCTGTCGGGATAGGCAAGGCCGAGCAGCGTGAAGGAGGATCACCAGCGAGGAGGCGGCTGCGCTGCAGGCAAGGATAGAAGGTTTCAACTTGGAAAGGAAGGCAGAAATAGGGGAAATGTGACTTTTGGTAAGGAGGAGGGGGCGGGGAGGTTGATATTTCCACGGAAGCCGAACATTTGGAATCGCTTCAGCCAAAAAACTGGCGCACAAAGTGTCATCAGAAACGGTCCCTTACTCAGAGCGGGCTGTGGACTGTAGCCGTGAGACCTTCTCGTGTATGTCGTATGCGTACTATACTATGACTGTGCTCCAAAATATTTTTTGCTGCATCTCACATGGTTTGTTATAATAAACTGTGTGGGATCTACTTGATTTTTCGTCTTGATTTGAATTACATAATGGGGTCACAGTCGCCATTGACAGTGTTTCAATTGCTTGACCTTTTATCTGCAGTGATCATGCAACTATATGTGTGTCGTAAAAAAATTGGAATTATTCAGGGTTCATTTGGACATTTTATACATTAACAGGGTTTTCTAGCCATTTTATGCGCATAATTCAAATTTGAACTACATGCACATGCTCAAGTGCATATAAACTGGTCGAAAAATCAAATATGTGTCGTTGGTTGCATCCTTAGGTCCAATGCAAGAAATGGGAATGAATTTCAAACAACAGGGCACCGTTGATTGCCGACAAAACATTGAGATGCCTGGTTTTTAAATTCTAGTAAATTTGTAACTCGTATGAAATTCACTAAACTTGGCATGCAATCATGGAGCGGCATGAAGATGCCGTGGTAATTTTTTTGTCCCATTTGGGGCAGGTTTGGGTATATGCTTCTCACAAACCAGAGCTTCTCACAACAAGCATGATGGTTTTGGTAAGGAACGCCCGAGCTTTCGGGATGTAAAGATATCCATTACCTCTTGTTGCTTTCAAAAAGTTTCTTGTGTCAACATGGCACACCAGGAGTGTTGTGTTTTTTTTGTGATTTTTCGGGGTTCGTTTGGACATTTTTATGTATTAACTGAGTTTTCAATGCATTTATGTGCATAATTCAAATTTGACCTACATGCACATGCTCCAGTGCATATAAATTGGTTGAAAAATCAAATCTGTGTCCTTGGGTGCAAGCTTAGGTCACATGCAAGAAACGGGAAAGAATTTCAAACACCAGGGCACGTTGATTGCCGACAAAACATTGAGATGACTGGTTTTTAAATTCTAGTAAATCCAAAACTCGTCTGAAATTCATGAAACTTGGCATGCTATCATGGAGCAGCATCAACAAGCCGTGGTAAATTTCTTGTCCCATTTGGGGCAGGTTTGGGTATATGCTTCTCACAAACTAGAGCTTCTCACAACAAGCATGATGGTTTCGGTAGGGAACGCCCCAATTTTGGGGGCGAAACGATATCCATTGCCTCTTATTCCTTTCAAATTTTTTTCTCGTGTCAACATAGAACAACAGGAGTGTTGTGTTATTTTTTTATTTTTCGGGGTTCGTTTGGACATTTTTATGCATTATGTGAGTTTTCAATGGATTTATGTGCATAATTCAAATTTGAAGTACATCCAAAACTCGTCCGAAATTCATGAAACTTGGCATGCTATCATGAGACTTGGCATGTTATTTTTTTATTCAGATACCTAGTTTTTAAATTATAGTAAATCCAAAACTCGTCTGAAATTCATGAAACTTGGCATGCTACTGCTGCAGCTGTCGCCGGAGAAAGAGTCGTCGTAGCTGGAATAGCCACGGCCGGCGCCGAGGACGAGTCCGCCTTCATTCTCGTCACGACCATCGCCAAGGTCGAGCACCTAGCCACCGTCATTGTCCTTGGGGCAGCATCCGACACGTCGACCATCTTCCCCGAATACTCCGTACGTAGAGGGTCACGTCGCCGTCATACTTGAAGTGGAGGGTACACCGCTTGCCCAAGTCGCACATGCCCGCAAACGTCTGCCAGCCGCGGGCCAGGGCTGCGTTGCCTGCGACGGAGACTTCCACAGTGACCCACCAAGCCTTGTTGTACTAGCCGACCGCTTGCAGCCAGAGACCACCTGGACCAGTGGCCGGTAGTTTTCCGGTGAAGAACCGCGGGAGCTAAAGCCAGGTGCCAGCCGGGTTCTTAGACCACACGAGGAACTCCGGTAGAACCTCCGCCGAGTGGAAGTGCGGCCGGGGAGGCCACGCAACCATCGACGGGATTGCCACGACCTGGATGACTCCCACCGCATGAGCAGGAACCGCCACGGCCGCGAGGGGCCATGGTGGCGGTCACGGCGTACTTACACGGGTGACCACGCCCCCGCTTGGGTGGCGGCGAGCCGGTCCCCTCCTGGCGGGCCTTTCCCTTTTCTGCTGCCAAGAACCTCTTCACCGGCGCCATAGGTGCCGCTACTAGTAGTGAAGCAAGGGAGAAGAAGCTGGAGAAGCGAAGGAAGAGATAGCTGACGGGGGCTCTGCCCCGCTTTCCATTTCTAGCCAGGAGGAGGCCAACCGCCGGCCTCCATGATCTAAGGTAATAATGATCCTTTTTCTGCATGCAACAGGGACTCATCAATTCAGGCAGTTGCCGAGGCAGCATGGGGAAGCGGAGACGCCCACGTCCCATCAATCGCCACACGTCAACCGAGGCTGCACTTGCCCCTTGGCTTCACCTCGAAGCCAACTTCGAGCACGCCTTGGGCCCGGGGGCTACTATCGGCGTCATGGGAACGGGGGTCCCCAGACAAGCCTTCCTACGACCCATGGCGTGGCTCCACTAGCGGCCATGTACGACCCATCTTCATCAATGAACACTCAAGACCCTCGCAAGGGGCCAAGCCTCGTGAAGAGGACGACGCAAGACCTCCTCGGGTGCGGCCTCACCAGGCTGGCTCACGAGGGGCGGAGAGATCAAGGCCGGGGCACCTCGCGAGGTCCCTATGATGCAAGCCATGATGACCAAGGCCAAGCGGGCACCAGCGCGCAGTGTACTCATTTCCTCTTTGGTGCTAAAGAGGCAACCGCAGGCGAGCAGTCCCGAGGCATCAGGCAAAGTTTTCCGTATCGGTGCAACAAGACCAAGACCAGTAGGATGGCAGGATGGAGGTCACCGTGGCGCCCAGGACGGCGTCACCACCCGAACCTTTGGTAGGCGAAGACCACCTTTTGTCTGGATAACTTGTACTAGTTGTCTCCCTTCAAATTTTGTCGTTGTTGGATCCCTTCCCGCCTAATATTTGGGAAGAGGACCAGGGCCTCTATAAATAGGACTTAGCCACCACCGTAGAATGTACGGATCATTCAGACAATCCTCACACCCTCCAGCTCATCGAGCTCAAGAACACCTCAACGCCAAAAATCTGGAGTAGGGTATTACACCGCAAGGTGGCCCAAACCAGGATAAATCTCTGTGTTTCTCGTTATTTGGGTTCGTCGAGCTAGGCTGTGGGATCATTGAGTGAGTGAGCTAGGAGAGAGTGTTCTTTGTGCGCTCCCCATTGTTTGAACCTCTCAAGGGTCTGCGAAACCCGTAATCCTACATGGGGTGCGTCACCCCTGCTGCTGTGTTCGGTATGGCACGTGGACCCGGTAGCTTGATGTCCCACATGTCGGCGAAAGGGACTAGAACATTTATGAAAGCAAGCGCTCCACTCTTACGACGGAGGAGTCCACGACACGGTGGCCCAGTGAACTGTTATTTGTACTGTAGTACTATAGTTTTGCTGTTTCGCAGGATCCATCGATACAGTCTGGGCTGAGGATGAGCTAGTACAGTGGATGAACAGCCTCAGGAGTTGAGGTGTTCTTGAGCTCGATGAGCTGGAGGGTGTGAGGATTGTCTGAATGATCCGTACATTCTACGGTGGTGGCTAAGTCCTATTTACAGTGGCCTTGGTCCTCTTCCCAAATGTTAGGCGAGAAGGGACCCACAACGGCCAAGTTTGAAGGGAGACAACTAGTACAAGCTGTCCTGACAAAAGTAGTCTTCTCCTGCAAAAGGCTCTGGTGGTGACACTGCCATGGGCTCCCGGATGATCTCGTCCTGCTGTCCTGGCGGTCTTGGTCTTGTTGCACCAATATGGAAACATTTTCCTGATGCCTCGGGACCCCCTACCTGCACTTGCCTCCTTAGCACCAAAGAGGAAACTGGTACACTGCTCCCGCTGGCGCCCGCCTAGCCTTGGTCGTCATGGCTCACGTCATGTGAACCTCGCAAGGTGTACCCTACATAGATATCTCTGCTCCTTGGAAGCCAGCCTAGGGAGGCTACCCCCAGGGAGGTATTGGTGTCGTCTGCCTCGCGTGGCTTTACCCCTCGCGAGGGTCTTGAGTTGTGGCTGCTGTAGCTAGGCCATACCAGGTCATCGATGGAGCCACGCCACAGGCAACAAGCAGGCAAGTCTGGGCACCCCCGGTCCTAGAACACCGTGAGTAGCCCCCGGGCCCAAGGCGCGCTCGAACTTGGCTTGGAGGCGAAGCCAAAGGGCAAGTGCATAGCGCCGCGGGCCCCAACCGCCCGCGGCGCCGGTTGACGCGTGGCGATTGATGAGACGTTGGCGCCTCCGCTTCCCCATACTGCCTCAGCAACCATTCGACTTGACAAGACCCTGTTGCATGGAGAAGAAAACCATCTTTACGTGCGATCGTTGGGGCCGGCGGTTGGCCTCCTTCTCGCTATAAATGAGGGGAGGGGGAGAGCCCCCTCGCTCATCTCTGCCTTCTCGCTCCATGCTCCTTCTTCTTCCTCCTAGCCTCACCGGCTGACCGCACCTCCCATGGTGCCGATGAAGAGGTTCTCGGCCGCAAAGAAGGGGAAGGCTCGCCCAGAGATGCCCGGCTCGGCGCCGCCCCCGCAAGCACGCTGCGAGTCTTGTTGTGGCTCCTCGGGGGCGCGGGCGTACCCCTTCGGAGACCGGTATCGCCCTCGGCGGCCATAGCGGTGCTTCCTTTCGCGGCAGGGCCACGCAAGGCGGGGTAGCCTTTGCGCCAAGGGGAGGCGCGCTGTGGTCGCTCGGCCTCCTCGGTCGCGCATCCATTTGGCGGAGGTGCTCCCGGAGTTCGTCGTGTGGTCGGAGAGGCTGGCCGGCACCTGGCTCTAGCTCCCACGCACCTTTGCTGGCGAGCTGCCAGCCATGGGTCTCAGCGACTTCTAGCTACAAGCCGACGGCTGCTGCAGCAAGGCTTCATGGGCCGCGGTGGAGGTTTCTCCCGCGGGCAACGCGGTTCTGGCTCGCGGCTGGCAGACGTTCGCCTGTGCGTCCGGCCCAAGCAGGAGATGCACCCTCCACTTCAAATATGATTGCGTCGTGACCCTCTATGTGAGGGTGTTTGGGGAAGATGGTCGCCGCGCAGGGTGCTGCCCCGAGGACAGCGATGACGACGGCGGGCTTGGCCTTGACGATGGCCGCTACGGGCGGAAGGCAAGCTTGCCCTCGGTGACGGCCACGGCTCGTCCAGCGGTGGCGGCTCCTCCTCCAGCGAGAGCCCCAGCAGCGGCGGCTATGACCGGCTGCCGAGCTCGCTTATCCTTCGTTGCCTTATCCATCGTTGCGCGAGGCCTTAGGCATGAGCCTGTCGTGGCTTAGCGCCCCACGTCGCAGTACCCTGGGGGCATGAACATCAAGAGGGTGCATATATCACGAGCCTTCCCGAGGGCGTCTCGCGAGAAAAGAAAAAATCCGGAGCTCCGAGGGAGCAGGGCTATGGCAAAGTGTGTTTGCTGCGCGGGGCAAGCCTGTCGCATGCACACACCTGCCCCGCCCCCGCGCGCGAGACGTGCGAGGAGCAACAGGCAAATGCCGCTCCTCTCGAACTAGGACAAAAACGCAAAAGAGAAAACAAAGGGGGAAGTCGGTCACGTAACAAAACGCATGGGGACTCCAAATTTCAATAAAAGGTTGCAAACCAGCTACAGAAAGCAAATGAACAGCTGCATCGGGCACCTAGTCTAGTCTTCTCACCAGCACGGAGCTAAGTGCTGCCACTAGGGCATGGGAGGGAGCCCCCGAGGCCAGAGGGCGGCACTCTGGAGACTCCGGGGCGTGTACAGCCCCACTCATTATTACGTGAGAGTGTCACGAGCGGATACTTTCATAGGCACTGGCCTTGCTTCATGGGTAGAACTTCTGGAGGTGCTGGATGTTCCACGCGTTCTGGATGGGGACCCCGTCCTGCGTCTCCAGGCATGCGGTGCCAGGCCTGGAGATGCGGGCAACCCTAAATGGGCCCTCCCACATGGGTGAGAGCTTATGCAGCCCTTCCCTGGAGAGCACCCGCCATAGGACGAGATCGCCCACCTCGAGCGTCCTAGAACGGACGCTGCGGCAGTGGTACCGCCGCAGCACCTGCCAGTACCTTGCTGCTCGGAGCGAGGCTTGGCGGTGGCGTTCCTCCCCCAGCACGAGATCCATCCCCCGCGTGGCGTCCTGGCATGCCTCGTCAAACGCCAAGACCCGTGCAGAGCGATGCCTGACCTCGTGTGGGAGAACCGCTTCGGCACCATAGACGAGGAAGAATGGATTTTCGCCCATAGGCTTGGTGGTGTTGGTGCGGATGGACCACAGAACGGACTGGAGCTCATCCAGCCAGCCCCTGCCGCAGGCTTCGAGCTTCTTCTTGAAGGTCCTTGCCTTGAGGCCTCTCAGGACCTCCGCATTGGCACGCTCGGCCTGGTCCTTACTCTTGGGGTGTGCCACTCAGGCATAGTATATCCGTGTTCCAAGGTTAACACAATACATTTTGAAAAGGTTGCTAGTGAACTACAAGCCATTGTTGGTGATGATGCGATTCGGGACCCCGAACCGGCTCACAAGGCCCTTGATGAACTTGATTGCCGAGCCGGCTGGGATGGTGGGAACGGCTTCGACCTTCGCCCACTTGGTAAACTTGTCAATGGCGACATAAAGGTAGCGGTTGCCCCCGGGCGCTCGAGGGAACGGTCCCATGATGTCCAGCCCCCAAACCGCGAACGTCCATGAGAGCGGGATAGTCTGAAGGCCCTGGGCAGGCTAGTGGATTTGCTTGGCATGGAACTGGCAGGCTTGACAGGACCTCACCAGCTCGGTTGCATCATTGAATGCCGTGGGCCAGTAGAATCCTCTATAGAACACCTTGCCCACCAAGGTGCGTGATGATGAGTGATGCCCACAATACCCACCATGTATGTCGGCTAGCAGCTCGCGCCCGTGCTCCCTCAAAATGCATTGCGAGGAAACATCGTTCGGTCATTTTCGGTATAGTTTAGCGTCCTGAATGTAGTAGGCTGTGGCCTGTCGGGTCACGCGCTCTGCGTCGTCCCCCTTCTCTGGCAAGGTTCCCCGCAACAGGTACGCCTTGAATTCCTCGGTCCAGCACCCCTCTTGAAGTTCGAGCGCGAGGAGCAATCATGCTCCTGAGGTCGGGCCGCAGGCGGGGGCTCCCGAGGTTGGTGGCAGGGGGAGCTCCTCCTGAGGCGGTGCTAGTTCCGCAGCAGGAGGGGGCTGCCGAAGGCTTGAAGAGTCGCTCCTCAAAGATGTCAGGCTCCTGTGGCTGGCGTCTGGACGCTCTGTTGGCGATATCGTCTGCTTCCTTGTTCGTTCCACGAGGGACGTGCTGCAGCTCCAAGCCCAAGTATTTCTTCTCCATTTTGCATACCTCTGTCAGGTATGCCTCCGTGTTCTCGACCTTTGGTTCATACACCTTGTTGGAGAAGTTGACAAGGAGCTGGGAGTCGTCCTTGATGGTGAGGCGCTTCACGCCTATGGCGGCCGTGGTCTTGAGGACGGCAATCAAACCTTTGTACTCCGCGATGTTGTTGGAGACCTTCTCGCTGTGTTGGAAGCAGAGCTGCATGGCGTAGTAGAGCTTGTCGTGGGTGGGTGGGTGAGATGAGCACGGCTCCAGCCCCCGGGCCCTGACGCACAAAGGCGCCTTCAAAGTACATGACCCATCCATCTGGTGCTTCGCTCCCTGGCGAAAGGGACCGGTCATCTCCTGCCTCGGGCCATTGGGCGTCAGTCCACTCCACTACGAAGTCGGCGAGCGCGGCACCTTTGATGAACCTGGTGGTGTTGAACTCCAGCTGGAACGCCTGTAGCTCCATGTTCTATTCGGCGTCCCTTCCTGCGGCATTAGGGCTCCGGAGCACCCTCTCAAATGGGTAAGCTTAGACGACCTTGAAGGGGTGACCTTGGAAGTAGTGGCGTAGCTTGCGCGAGGCCACGAGGAGTGTCAGCAGAAGCTTCTGTGGCATGGGGTAGCGTGCCCATGCGTCTCATAGTACCGTGTTGAGGAAGTACACTGGGTACTCAACGAGAGTAGGAGCGCTGGTGGAGTCCGTGACTTCCTAAGGCTGGGCGCCCCCTGAGGCAGGTAGACTTCAGGAGCTCGGTCGCTTGCCATGGCGACCGGAGCCTCAGGAGCGCCATCCTACGAGGCTTGGTCACTTGCTGGCGCTGCCGTGACTTCATGGGTGTCGTCTTGGTGCCACATCATTGAGGTCGACTGCGCGGTGTCTCGAGGCTGGCTCTTGGCCCGGCACATCTCCCGAACCGCCACCAGTGCCGTGCTAGCGGAATGAGGCGTGGCGGCTAGGTAAAGCACCAGGGGCTCGAGGGGACGCGGCACCACCATCATCGGCGGGCTGGTGAGGTATCTCTTGAAGTCTTGATACGCCGCGTCATCTTTCGGAGTCCATTCGGACGTACCATTGTTTTTCATCAGCTTGAAGAATGGGAGGGCGCGCTCACCTAGCTTGGAGATAAAGCACCCTATTGAGGTTACACAGCCCTCCATCTTTTGCATTTCTTTGAGAGTCTGCGGTGGTCTCATCTCCTCTATTGCCTTGACCTTTTCTGGGTTCGCCTCGATTCCCCAGTGCGACGTAAGGAACCCCAGCAGCTTACCTGAGGGGACGCCAAACACGCATTTCTCCGGGTTAAGCCGCAGGTCCACCTTGCGCAGGCTAGCGAAGGTCTCCACTAGATCTTGGATCAGGGTCCTTGCCTCTTTAGATATCATCACAATGTCATCGACGTAGGCCTCGACATTCCCCTCGAGCTGACTGCCTAGGGCGATGTGCATCAGCCGCTGGAAGGTTGCCCCACACGGGGTTAAGAAAGTCGTCTTCTGAATGTCCTACACTGCCATCTTGATATGGTGGTAACCTGAGAAGGCATCTAGGAAACATAGCAAGTCGCACTCCGCGGTGGAGTCGATGATCTGGTCAATGCATGGAAGCGGGAACGGGTCTTGAGGGTGGGCCTTGTTGAGGTTGGTGAAGTCAACACACATGTGTTCCTTCCCGCCCTTCTTGGGCACGATGACCGGGTTTGCCAGCCACTCCGGGTAGCGAACCTCATGGATGACACCCCTTCTTGCGGCTTGCAGGTCTCCTAGACGATGAAGGACTACTTCTCTGTGGACTGATGTTGCGCCTTCTGCTTCACCGGGTGCACGTTGGGGCACACCCTCACGTGGTGCTCGATTATCCCCCTCGGGACCACCACCAGCTGTTTGGGCTCCCAGGCGAATACCTCCTTGTTCGCGCGCAGGATGTTTACCAGTGCCTCTTCTTAGTCCGGGGCGAGGTCGGCACCTATGGTGAAGGTGGCTCCCGAGGCCCCGTCCTCATCGACCGGTACTTGCTTCGCCTTGGACTGATCCGGAGAGAATAACTGCTTCTTGTTCGCCGGCACAGCCCCCTGGGCCCCTGTACTTCGTCCGTGGGGCGTGCCGCCGCTGCAGCCCTGAAGGCGAGCTTCAGGTCCGCCAGGGCCTTATTGGGGTCTCCTGCAATTGTGAGGACTCCGCTGCTCCCTGGCATCTTCATGAGGTTGTCGGCGGGATGGGTTGCCACCATAAACTTGGCCATGACTGAGTACCCGAGGATGGCCTTTTATGGGAGTCTGATGCGAGCGATGTCGAAGTTGACAAGCTTAGTGAGGTAGCTGTCACGGGTGCCGAAGGTGACAGGGAGGCGGATCCGCCCTAGGCAGCTGGTGGAACCACCACCAACCCCGGAGAAAGGCTTGGTGGGATGGAGCCGGCCATGGGGCACGTGGGGCATGCCGAAAGCTTCCACTGAGAGCATGTTGAGGCCAGCTTCACAGTCGACGAGGGTCGTGGTAACTGTTATGTTGCAGATGGTGGCTGTGTAGAGCATCGGGAGCGCACCCGAGCTCGCGGTTGTCGGGGTTGTGGTGCGACATATGCCAAGGGGTGGCTTATCATGGAGAGGGCCAAGATAACGTCGTCGGGCTCTAGAGACGGGAGTGAGCGAGAGCGCCTAAGCCGACGAATATTACCCATGTTCGGGGCTCTCCTAGGAGCGCCCTCCTCTCCCCTTGCTCTTTTCCTCCTTCTCTTCTCCGCCACTGCAGTGCCCCTTCCTCTTGCCGAGACGCTGCCATAGCCCATTGTTTCCGGGCATCTTCCCGCTGCGGGTTCCTTGCTCCATCGTCAACGCGCCGCACCTCCATCAAGCACCGAAGCCCATGGCGCGTGCACGGGCCGGCGACTGGGACGGCTCCAACATCCATGAGGACCACCTCTCTTTTCTTCATCAAACGCGACAGCTGCCCCCAGAGATGCACGTGAAGGTGCCTGCCCCCCGAAGCGGTAATCTCGCCGGCGGTGGACGAGGGCGAATACGTCGTATTCCGGACCCATTTCCTTTGCGGCTTCGGCCTTCCGGCGAGTAGCTTCCCGCGCTCCTTTCTCAATTTCTATCGAGTCCGGCCACACCACCTCACTCCAAACATGGTGGTGATGTTGTATGCCTTCGTCACCTTCCCCGAAGGATACCTTGGTACTCTTCGCACTCTCGAGCTCTGGGCAGAGTGCTTCTACCTCAAGCTCAGCACCGCCACCAAGGGCCAGGCGGCTCAGCGCGGAGCCTGCATGGCGGTTCGGCGTCCGGGTGCCGAGAACTGCTTCCCTCCCATCTCCCTGCCTAGTCGGCCAAACTATGGGAGAAGTCCTTTTTTTATGTCAAGAACGTACATCCGACGGGGGACTACATCGACCTGCCGGCTTATGTAGCCGGCCTGCCTGTTGAACCACGCCCCAACTGGCACAGCAAGCCGATCTCCCTATCGGCCGCCTCCTCTGCCACCCTCGACCGACATGAGGTGATGACGGAGTCGGAGGGCCTCAAGGGCTCGGACTTTCTAGCTGCCTACATGGGACCACATCATCAGCAGCATGAGCGGGCACTAGGACCCGTGTCGAATGTGCACGCGAGAGCTGTCGGACGTTGAGGTTGTCCGCCTAGAGAAGGAGTGGCGGTTTGGCAAGCAGCCATACGACCGCGCACACCCGCCGCCAGAGGTGAGTCTTGCAATTCTTTTTCTTCTTTTACTTGTCTGAGTTCTTGTTCTGCCATCTGATCAGTCAGCTATGGTCCAGGTCTTCTCGACCCAGTAAGTCACCGACGCTCTAGAGCCAGGCTATCAGTATGCTTTGGACCTCCGAGAAGCGATGTGGAGGACCCCGACTTGGGGGCAGCCACCATGGAAGAAGACGACACCACATGTGGTGATGGTGGAGCAGACGGCTCCGGAGGAGGCGGCCTTGAGGACTGGCTGGATAATGATGAAGAGGAGGACGCGCCGCATGGCCCGCGTGGCGCCGATAGGACTGGCGCGAGCTCCTCAGCCGTGCTGATTGCACCAGGCGGCACACCGAAGCGCTGAGCCGACTCGCTGCTATTCGGCAGCCGGTCAAAGAAGCCCAGGAACATGGCCGCTGCGACCAAGCGACAGGAGGCCGCCGCAAAGGCGGCCAAATTCCAGAGGGCCCCGAAGAGGCTCCCGCTAGCATCTGGGTGAGTGCTTCGGCTTCTCCATTGTCGCTTTTACGTTCTGCTTTTCTATTTCCAGTCTCCTTACCGGTGCATATTGTAAAGACTTCATAGGGCGCCACTCTCTCTTTTGCGGGCCCCGTCAGGCTCAGTGATTGGGGCAGCAGACAGTTCTACCGAGCACCATTGTGTGGAATCGCACGCCGAGCTCCAGGCAGCGATGGAGCGGAACGCGCAGGAGGTGCGCGAGGAGCGCAAGAAGGTGGAGCGGGAGAAGGCGGACGCGACCATGGTGGCACAGGCGGAAGCCGATGCGGCAGCCAAGGCTCAGGCCGAGGCCGCGGCCAAGGAGCAGGCGAAAATTGCCGCCAAGGCGAAGGAGGCAGAGGCAACCCGCAGTCGGGCTCCGCTGTTTTTCGTCCCACTGAGTTCCGCGCCTCCTACGCCGGAGAGCCAGGCGCCGACTGGAGGAGCCGGCAACTACTAGCCAAACCTAGAGAGGGGAGGGGACGACCCCGTCATCTTGGAGACGGAGGAAACTCCACATGCACCGAATGCTAATGCGCAGAGCAGCCGACTGGAAGCGTCGTTGGTCCCACCGCCTGGCGGCGAGCTGGTGGTGGTGCCGACTCCTGCGGCCCATACTCCGGTGCGTTGGTGCTCAGAGAGGGCGGCCTCCGTGCCACGGCCGATTGAGATTAGGGTCGCGAGATCATCAGCCCCCGATGCTGAGGCCACCAGTGTCGTCCCTCCAGGCCGGATGTCTGGAGGCGGCACGGGTGTGTTGAATGCGGTTGTGCAAGAGGTCCACGCACGGTTGAATGCCCAAGGTGCCTCCCTCTAGCAGTATACACAGGAGTTCTTGGCGATGCGATCGACCGTTCGGGTAAGTTTCTTGTCTCTTGTTTTCGATTCTTGTAATTTTCCGTGGGGGCGTGCCAGCGGACCCACTAGGTGTAGCCCCCGAGTTCCGGGCCAGCTGCGGAGCAGGTGGCTTGGAACATAAGGTAAGTTCCGAGTGCTAACCTTTTTCTTTTCTTCTATTGTCTTTGTTGCGGGACTACAACAACATCCGCGCGGCCGCCTTCAACTCCCAGGTCCAGGAGCTGGCCAAGCGGACCGCTGATTTGGCCGAAAGCCGAAGTAAGAACTCCACCTTCTTTCTTGTGGGGGCACGCCAGCGCAACCGCTGGGTGTAGCCCCTAAGATTCGGGCCGACTGCTGAGCAGTCGTGCCAGATCTTCTGGCAACCACTTTTTTGTTGATTTGTTGATTGTCTTCTCTTTTTGTCTTCTGCAGAAGTGGCTGCTGCACTTCAGTAGCGCCTGGGAGAGGTCAAGACCAAGCTGCGCGCTAAGGAGGAGTGTCACAAGGCAGCCTAGGAGCATGACCACTTGGTCAAGGAGTTGGCGTACCAGGCGGATCGACACAAGGCGGACCTCCAAAAGGTGAAGGACGACGAGGACAACCTCCAGGCAGAGTTCGAGATGGAGCGCTCGTCCTAGGCCGATAAGGAGAAGGCGCTGAGTGACGGCTACAACGAGATCGAAGACATGATCGATGGTGAGTTGTCCTTTCTTTCTTTCAGCCGTCGACTTGTCATGCGAGCCTTCTTTCGGCCTCAGACTTCTTTTTCTTTCTTGCCCATAATTCTTTCCTGGTCATGTCGTTGCCGCTAGCCAGTCCATCGAGGCTTACCGCGATGAGTGAAGATGGGCTGGTTTGGAAATTGCTCCTTACGTGCACTGAACCGTCGGCGAGCAGCTTCTCACCGTCCGAGCCCGCCTTCAGCCGGCTCATCGGATGCTCCACCGTCTTTTGCATGTCTGGGCCCAAGTGCTGACCGCCTTGTGGCCAGATGCGCAGATCGCACACACTCCCAGCCAGACTGCCGAGTGGCTGGAGGTAGCCTCCAGCCGCTTTGAGGCTTAGAAGGGATCCGCGGCTTGTGCTGGCACTCAGAGGGCCCTGGAGTTCGTCAAGGCCCCGTATCTAGGCCTAGACTTGTCTCAGCTGGCCACCTTCTGGCAGGAGGCCGCACCGGAGCTGGAGGCGGCAAGCCGTGACCTTACCCAACTACGCCGACACCACCGAGTTCGTCCCCGAGCTGAACGAGCAGGGCGCCGAGGTGGCACCCAACTGGTTCGGGATGAACCCAGAGTACAGTGAGGACTCGGTGGAGGAGATTGCCTCCAGTGACGAGGGCGAGGAAGAAGAGGGCGAGGACGATGAAGACAACTGGCCGGAAAGCGGAGAGGACGGCCAGCCCCATCCTGATCGACCCTCAAGCAACAAGCCGCGCGTGAGTGCGCCGACTGGTACTGACGCTCACTAGGCCGAGACTCGCCAGACGACCACTTCACCAGTTGGCGAAGATTTTTCCCCGTCTGGAAACCTTTGTTTCCGGGTCTTCAGAGGTGGTCCTCTTCCTTCCTTGGGGAGAGGGAATTTTAGATTCTTCTCCCTAGTTATCCTCCTTCGCGGAGGTGCTAATTCCTTTGGCCACGGGATTACTTACCTGGGTATCTGGGCGATTACAGCTCAGACCCGCATCCTCGGTGGTGTCCGTACACTTTATTTGTGGTCCGAAGAACAATTTGTACATCTCTTCGAGCGTCATGTCGAGGAAGTGCTGAAAGTTTGCGGTCCTTCTGGGTTGAATTGCCACATACGGAGGGGTCGACGTTTGCAAGGCGGGACTCGACGAACTAGCATGATTTGCATTACCATGACCAGGCTGACATCTCTCTCGAGGAGATCTCGGATGCGACTCTGTAATATCTGCACATCATTTACTGGCCCCTAGTTCAGCCCCTTGTTGATCCATGATGTCAGTTGTGGTGGGGGGCCCGAGCGAAAGGCAGGGGCGGCTACCCACTTGGCACTTCGGGGAGCTGTGATATAAAACCACTCCCGTCGCCATAAACCGAACACCTCTGGGAAGGAACCCTCTGGCCACGGAACATCAGCACTTTTGCTTATCACGGCACCTCCGCACTCTGCGCGTCGCCCCTCGATCATCTTTGGCTTCACATTGAATGTCTTGAGCCACAGGCCAAAGTGTGGGGTAATGCGGAGGAAGGCCTCACACACGACGATGAACGACGAGATGTGAAGGAGGGAATCCGGGGCCAGGTCATGGAAATCCATCCCTAATAGAACATGAGCCCCCTAACAAAGGGATCCAGAGTGAGGCCTAGCCCTCAGAGGAAGTGAGAGATGAATACAACGCTCTCGCCGGGTTCGGGAGTGGGAATGACTTGCCCTCGAGCAGGCACCCTGTGCGAGATTTTGAGGGTCAAATACTTGGCCTCTCTTAGCTTCTTGATGTCTTCCTCTGTGACATAGGAAGGCATCCACCGACCTTGGAGGTTGGATCCGGACATGGTTGAAGGTCCGAAGCGCCTGACTTGAGCCTTGGGTGTTGGAACTTGAGGCGGGGGAAGGATTCGATTGAGCACGAGAGGGAAACAGGACAAGCCTTGGCCTCTTTATAAAGAGGGTGAATATCAAGCGTCCTCCTCGTGGCCATTTGGGACTTTCCTAAAATCGAGGAGTCATACCAACGGGCACGATTGGGTTACCCATGTCCGTATTGATGAGAATCCCATAATGAGGGGGACACAATCTCTACTTTGACAAGACGTGTCAAGAAGATTGCCTCGCGATATGTGCAGTGCTGGTTGAGAAAAACGGTTCGAATAAAGACCGGGCCATGGCATAATGTCATGTTGCTAAATGTGTCAGCTGATTAGATTTGTGGAAATATTATTCTCTCTACAGTGGTATGTGGAACTTATTTTGCAGAGCCGGACACTATTCTTGTGTTCAAAATCTTCTATGGAGTATTCAGAAGAAGAATCCGCCTTGCAATGCTGAAGAAAAATCTGCGTGCCGGACTCATCGTCATTGAAGCCTGGTTCAGGGGCTACTGAGGGAGTCCTGGATTAGGGGGTCTCCGGACAGCTAGACTATATCCTTTGGCAGGACTGTTGGACTATGAAGATACAAGATTGAAGACTTCGTCCCGTGTCCGGATGAGACTTTCCTTGGTGTGGAAGGCAAGCTTGGCAATACGGATATGAAGATCTCCTACCTTGTAACCGACTTTGTGTAACCCTAGACCCCTCCGGTGTCTATATAAACTGGAGGGTTTAGTCCGTAGGACAACAACAATCATACCATAGGCTAGCTTCAAGGGTTTAGCCTCTACGATCTCGTGGTAGATCAACTCTTGTAATAATCATATCATCAAGATCAATCAAGCAGGACGTACAGTATTACCTCCATCAAGAGGGCCCAAACCTGGGTAAACATCATGTCCCCTGCCTCCTGTTACCATCCGCCTTAGACGCACAGTTCGGTACCCCCTACCCGAGATCCGCCGGTTTTGACACCGACATCCCTAGGCAATCGATAACTAGACCGGTAATCATTATTGAAATTTTATTTGAGGGAGAGGCATAAGCTAACATACTTTCTCTTCTTGGATCATATGCAGTTTTGATTGGAACTCTAGAAAGCATCCGCAACTACTAAAGATCATTAAGGTAAAACCCAACTGTAGCATTATAAGGCATCAAGTCCTCTTTATCCCCATACGCAAACAACCTACTTACTCGGGTCTGTGTTTCTATTACTCACGCCACCCACCATCAGCAAATCATGAACATATTGCAAACCCTACAGCGGGGATCCCTCACGCTTGCGCGAGACGAAGAGCATCATAGGACAGCACCAATAATAAAACATGCAACTCAAACCAATCACGATCATCAATTAACCCATATGACAAAACGGATCTTTTCGATCATCATAGGACAACCATACATCATTGGGAAATAATATATAGTGCTAAGCACCATGTTTAAGTAGAGATTACAACAGGTAAAAGAGGGGTTACATTGCTGCATATAGCGGGGAAGAGTTGGTGATGATGGCGGTGAAGTTGTTGGTGTAGATTGCGGTGGTGATGATGGCCCCGGCGGCGTTCCGGCGCCACCGGAAGAGAGGGGAAGAGAGCCCCCCTTCTTCTTCTTCTTCTTCTTCTTCTTCCTTGACCTTCTCCCTAGATGGGAGAAGGGTTTCCCCTCTGGTCCATGGCCTCCATGGCATGGAGGGGCGAGAGCCCCTCCGAGATTGGATCTGTCTCTCTCTATTTCTACGTTCCTGATTCTGCCCTTTCACCATTTCTTAAATTTCCGGAGATCAGTAACTCCGATTAGGCTGAATTTTGGACACGATCTCTATCCAGATATTAGCTTTCTTGTGGAGAAAGAAGGGCACCAACTGCCTTACTGGGTGGCCACGAGGGTCAGGGGCGCGCCCCTTGCCTCGTGGGCCCCTTGAGCATCGTCTCGCGTTGATTTCACTTCCGAAAATTCACATATAATCCAAAGAAATCTCCATCAGTTTTTATCCCGTTTTGGACTTCGTTTGATATGGATTTTCTGCGAAACAAAAAACATGCAACAAATAGGAATTGGCACTGGGCACTGGATCAATA
Source organism: Triticum urartu (assembly GCF_003073215.2). Taxonomy (NCBI): domain Eukaryota; kingdom Viridiplantae; phylum Streptophyta; class Magnoliopsida; order Poales; family Poaceae; genus Triticum; species Triticum urartu. The sequence goes on along the minus strand of NC_053027.1, from coordinate 247,500,006 downwards.
TGTTAGTCCCAAAAATAGTATAAAAGTTGCCAAAAGTATATGAAAGTTGTATAATGTTGGCATGGAACAATCAAAAATTATAGATACGACAGAGACGTATCAGCATCCCCAAGCTTAATTCCTGCTCATCCTCGAGTAAGTCAATGATAAAAAAGATAATTTTTGATGTGGAATGCTACCTAGCATAATCTTGATCATGTATCTAATCATGGCATGAATATTAAGACAAGAGTGGTTCAAAGCAATAGTCTATCATTTGACATTAAGACAATAATACTTCAAGCATACTAACCAAGCAATTATGTCCTCTCAAAATAACATAGCCAAAGAAATCTCATCCCTACACAATCATATAGTTTGGTCATGCTTCATGTCTATCACACAAAATGCTCCCATCATGCACAACCCCGATGACAAGCCGAGCAATTGGTTCATACTTTTTAACGCGCTTTAGCCTTTTCAACCCTTACACAATACATGAGCACAAGCCATGGACATAGCACTATATGTGGAATAGAATATGATGGTGGAGGTTGTGTGGAGAAGACAAAAAGGAGAAAGTCTCACATCGACGCGGCTAATCAACGGGCTATGGAGATGCCCATCAATTGATGTCAATGTGAGGAGTAGGGATTGCCATGCAACGGATGCACTAAGAGCTATAAGTGTATGAAAGCTCAAACTGGAAACTAAGTGGGTGTGCATCCAACTTGCTTGCTCATGAAGACCTAGGGCATTTGAGGAAGCCCATCATCGGAATATACACGCCAAGTTCTATAATGAAAATTCCCACTACTATATGAAAGTGATAACTCAAGAGACTCTCTATATGAAGAACATGGTGCTACTCTAAAGCACAAGTGTGGTAAAAGGATAGCAACATTGCCCCTTCTCTCTTTTTATCTCATTTTTTTGTTTTTTTGGTGGGCTTATATGGGAGTCTCATCCCAACTTGTGGGGGAATCATAGTCTCCATGATCCTTTCCTCACTAGGGCAATGCTCTAATAATGATGATCATCACACTTTTATTTACTTACAACTCAATATTACAACTCGATGTCTAGAACAAAGTATGACTCTATATGAATGCCTCTGGCGGTGTACCGGGATGTGCAATGATCTAGCATAGCAATGACATAAAAGAATGGACAAGCCATGAAAACATCATGCTAGCTATCTTACGATCATGCAAAGCAATATGATAATAAATGCTCAAGTCATGTATATGATGATGATGATGATGGAAGTTTCATGGTAATATATCTCGGAATGGCTATGGAAATGCCATGATAGGTAGGTATGGTGGCTATTTTGAGGAAGATATAAGGAGGTTTATGTGTTATAGAGAGTGTCGTATCACGGGGTTTGGATGCACCGGCGAAGTTTGCACCAACTATCGAGGTGAGAAAGGGCAATGCACGGTACCGAAGAGGCTAGCAATGATGGAAGGGTGAGAGTGCGTATAGTCCATGGACTCACATTAGTCATAAAGAACTCATATACTTATTGCAAAAATTTATTAGCCCTTGAAGCAAAGTACAACTACCCATGCCCCTAGGGGGGTAGATTGGTAGGAAAAGACCATTGCTCGTCCCCAACCGCCACTCATAAGGAAAGCAATCAAAGAACACCCCATGCTTCAAATTTGTCACACAATGTTTACCATACGTGCATGCTACGGGACATGCAAACCTCAACACAAGTATTTCTCAATTTCACAATTACTCAACTAGCAATGATGGAAGGGTGAGAGTGCGTATAATACATGGACTCAACATTAGTCATAAAGAACTCACATACTTATTGCAAAAATCTATTAGTCATTGAAACAACATACTACGGCATGCTCCTAGGGGGATAGATTGGTAGGAAAAGACCATTGCTCGTCCCCGAACTACACTCATAAAGAAGACAATCAATAAATACCTCATGCTCCAACGTCGTTACATAACAGTTCACCATACGTGCATGCTACGGGAATCACAAACTTCAACACAAGTATTTCTACAATCCACAACTACCCACTAGCATGACTCTAATACCACCATATTTATATCGCAAAACTATTGCAAGGAATCAAACATATCATATTATGTGATCTACAAGTTTTATGTAGGATTTTATGACTAACCGTGTGAATGACCAATTCCTGTCATCTCTCTAAATAGATATAAATTAAGCAAGAGAGTTTAATTCTTTCTACAAAAGATATGCCCACGCTCTAACAAATATAAGTGAAGCAAAAGAGCATTCTACAAATGGCGGTTTTCTATGTGAAGAGAAACAGGCAATCCAAACTTCAAATGATATAAGTGAACACATGAAGCAATCTATAAAGCAACCAAGGACTATCTCATACCAGCATGATGCATAAAATAAAAGTGAAAACTAAATGCAAAAGACGCTCCAAGATTTGCACATATCGCATGAACGAAACGAATTCGAAAACATACCGTTACTTGTTGAAGAAAGATGGGATGCCTTCCGGGGCATTCCAATCTTAGAGCTTTAGTATCCTTGAATATTTTACTTGGGGTGCCTTGAGAATCCCCAAGATTGAGCTCTTTCCTCTCCTCCTTATCCTCACATCGAGACCTCCTCGATCTTCGAACACTTCATCCACACAAAACTCAACAAAAAACTCGGTAAGATCCGTTAGTATAATAAAGCAAATCACTACTCTAATACTGTTGCAACCCAATTCATATTTTGTTTTTGCACTGTAGCTACTGTAATATAACTTTTCCATGGCTTAATCCACTGATAGAAATCTATAGTTTCATCAAAACAAGCAAACTATGCATCAAAAACAAAATCTATCTTAAACAGGACAGTCTGTAGTAATCTGAACATTCACCATACCTCTGGTACTCAAAAAATTCTGCCAAAATTAGGAAAAATAAAAAATTGTATAGAAAGACAGTGCAAGAAGTTTCAGAACCTTTTGACGTTCCAGTAAAAAATGTAAAATCATAGACTACAACCAAAGTTTCTGTTCTGCACCGCACAAACCAACAAGCAATGTAAACATCCTAAAGGCAAATCTTGGCACATTATTTTTATAATACAAAGGAATTGTACAAGGGGATAATTATTTTTTGTTGAAAAGTTTCTGTAATCAAGGGTCACAAAGTTTTCATGGGCATGAACAAAGTTCAAGGCTAGCTCCCATTTTAACAATGCTCGTCTTTCTCACTTTCGCTTTTCTTTTTGAAAAAGTTTTAGGTTCCCCTATTTATTTTTTTTGTTTTTAAACTTTATAAAAGCACTCAACAGAAAAAAATTACTCTCTAAAACTTTCAGGTTGTCTCCCTGGCAGCACTTTCTTTACAGCCATTAAGCTAGGCATAAGGTGCTCAAGTAATGGATCGCCCAGATCCCAAGGTATTTTAAAGCCAATTTGAATTAGCAATGACGTGGCATTTAGTAGTGAGCACAAAGAAACATATATCATGCAACAACGAAGTCTAACTCTGTTCCTATGCATCGGGATGTCATAAAAGAACAATTAATGCACACATAGTAAAGGCCAATGCATAGTATAAACAGTTTCTTGCAATTTTATTGTGTTGGAAACATAGAGAGGTGGAGATGTAGTTCCTCTCTCATGATAATTGCAAGTAGGAGCAGCAAGCACATGCATATTACATTCATCAAAATCATCATGTGCAACGGTAAAATGCAACCCATCAACATAATCCTTAATAAGAGCAAACTTCTCCGATGTAGTGTAGTTTGGAGAATTCAAAAAGATAATAGGACTATTATGTGTGGGTGCAATAGCAACAACTTCATGTTTAACATAAGGAACTATAGCAAGTTCATCACTATTAGCATCATTCATATTGGCATCATGGCCACAAGCATAGCAAGCATCAAGTTCATCAAAAAGGGGTATTTCAAAAGAATCAACGGGATCATAACAATCATCATAGCAATCATCCTTCGGTAAGAACGAAGGGACATTAAATAAATGTATGAGTTGGAGAGTTACTCTCATTAGAAGGTGGGCAAGGGTAGCTAATCCGATCTTCCTCCTTTTGTTCTTCGCTCTCCTCATCATCTTTTTCATCCAATGAGCTCACAGTTTCATCAATTTCTTCTTCCATAGACTCCTACAAAATATTAGTCTCTTCTTGGAAAACGGAGGAATCCTCAATATATGGTTTAACATAGGCATTACAAGCATAATTATCATAACAATATTTAAGTACGGCAAAATTTTCAGATTTGTAAAGAGTAGCATCATACTTTTCAATCAAAGAAGCAATTTCATAAGCACCCTTAAAAGCAACAAATTCTTCAATTTGTTGAACATCATAGTAATTATAAACACCCTTAGCATATGAAGATACGATTCCATTATCACTAAACTCACATTGGTAGGGAAGGTGTTTCTTAGGGTTTTCAGAACAACAAGTAACATCATATATTTCACATAAATTCCAAGCATAGCATTGCAAATGATGAATTTGATCCAGTAAAAGTTTCCCTTTAAGAGATAAGCGGTGTCGCACATAACAAGCATGCTCATCTAAAGATTTGCCCTCAACTAAGCTAGTTGGGGTTTCAGCACGAGCACATAGGGATCAAAGATGATCCAAGTAAAAAGCTTCAGGAGTGTGATAGATTTTGAGTGGTTCTTCAACCATTGGTGCAGTAGGTACAACTAATTTTTTTGGTGTTTTGCATTTCCTACCCATAAATAAAGATAGAAAACAAGAGCACAAAAGAAAAACTACTTAGTGATAAAGCAAACAAGCACACACGAGAATATTCACCCCACGCTATAACTCCCCGACAACGGTGCCAGAAAAGGTCTTGATAACCCACAAGTATAGGGGATATATTGTAGCCTCTTTCAATAAGTAAGAGTGTCGAACCCAACGAGGAGCTAAAGGTAGAACAAATATTCCCTCATGTTCTATCGACCATCGATACAATTGTACGCACGCTTCATGTTTGCTTTACCTAGAACAAGTATGAAACTAGAAGTACTTTGTAGGTGTGATAGGATAGTTTTCCAAGATAATGAAGAGGGCGTAAATAAAAAGTAGGGGCTGTTTAGATGAAGACACAACTAAGTTAGTTTTAGTAGAGAGCCTGTTGGCACACAAGAAAGTTATTTGTCCCTAGGTAATCGATAACTAGACCGGTAATCATTATTGCAATTTTATTTGAGGGAGAGGCATAAGCTAACATAATTTCTCTTCTTGGATCATATGCACTTATGATTGGAACTCTAGCAAGCATCCACAACTACTAAAGATCATTAAGGTAAAACCCAACCATAGCATTATAAGGCATCAAGTCCTCTTTATTCCCATACGCAAACAACCTACTTACTCGGGTCTGTGTTTCTATCACTCACGCCACCCACCATAAGAAAATCATGAACATATTGCAAACCCTACATCGGGGATCCCTCACGCTTGCGCGACACGGAGAGCACCATAGGACATCACCAATAATAAAACATGCAACTCAAACCAATCACGATCATCAATTAACCCATAGGACAAAACGGATCTACTAAATCATCATAGGATAGCCATACATCATTGGGAAATAATATATAGCATTAAGCACCATGTTTAAGTAGAGATTACAATGGGTAAAATAGGGGTTACACCACTGCATACAGGAGGGAAGAGTTGGTGATGATGGCGGTGAAGTTGTTGGTGTAGATTGCGGTGATAATGATTGCCCCGACGGTGTTCCGGCGCCACCGGAAGAGAGGGGGAGAGAGCCCCCTTCTTCTTCTTCTTTTTTGACCTTCTCCCTAGATGGGAGAAGGGTTTCCCCTCTGGTCCATGGCCTCAATGGCATGGGAGGAGCGAGAGCCCCTCCGAGATTGGATCTGTCTCCCTATCTCTCTCTGTTTCCGTGTTCCTGATTCTGCCCTTTCACCGTTTCTTTTATCCCGGAGATCCGTAACTCCGATTGGGCTGGATTTTGGACACAATCTCTATCCGGATATTAGCTTTCTTGTGGCGAAAGAAGGGCACCAACTGCCTACGGGTGGCCACAAGGGTTAGGGGCGCGTTTGCCCCCCTGGGGCGCGCCCCCTGCCTCGTGGGCCCCTCGAGCATCGTCTCGTGTTGATTCCACTTCCCAAAATTCACATATATTAAAAAAATCTCTGTTAGTTTTTATCCCATTTGGACTCTGTTTAATATGGATTTTCTACAAAACAAAAAACATGCAACAAACAGGAACTGGCACTAGGCACTAGATCAATATGTTAGTCCCAAAAATAGTATAAAAAGTTGCCAAAGTATATGAAAGTTGTATAATAATGACTTGGAACAATAAAAAATTATAGATACGACATAGACGGATCACTGCCGATGTGTGTCTCCACACCGTGGTTGTCCTCGACCTCCAGATGCTCGTTCACGCGGAGCGTGGGGGCACTCTGCAAAGACGAGAGCACTGCCCGGTTCATGTCCAGGACGTCTGGTTCCGCTTGCAGGAGGTCCTCGATGGAAGCGGCATCCACGCCCTCCATGTTGAGTTGAGCCTCCGTCGCCCGGTTCAAGTCCAGGACGTCCGGTTCCACCTGCAGCAGGGCCTCGATGACAGTGGCATCCACATGCTCCGCGTCGAGTTGAGCCTATGCGGCCCGGTTCAAGTTCAGGACGTCTGGTTCCGCCTGCAGGAGGGCCTCGATGGCAGTGGCATCTACGCGCTCCGCGTCAAGTTGAGCCTCTGCCGCCAGGTTCACATCCACAACATCCAGTTCCGCCTACAAGTGAGACTTGATGGCAGCGGCATGCGCGCGCTCCGCGTTGAGTTGAGCCTCCGCCTCCCGGTACTCCTTTAGTATCGCCAGTTTGAACCGCTGGTCCGCCTGCACCATGGGGGACCTGGACGCCGGCACGAAGTCGACGTCCATCTGCTCATACGCATCGGGGGCCTTATGCGCCGCGACCTCCACCAAGAACATTGGATCGGCTTCCTCCTCCTTGTAGCTTGGCTCTAGAGAACTTGGGGACAGTCCCGCCGCAAAGCGAGCTTGGGAACGGAGGTCTGTCGCACTGACCGCAGCGGCGATTTCTATGCGGCGCTCCTGCATCAGCATCTTGTAGTACGTGATCTTGTGGTGCACCATGGCTTTCCGACGAACCAAGGGGCGCTTGGTGCAGGCTAGGGGATCGAAATGTGGGGGAATGGGCTGGAGAGGAGGTGTGGTTTTGGGGCAGTGGCTGGCATAGGCCGAGCAGCGAAGGTTCTGGTGTAAATAGTGGTTCTAGTGACGACCGGTCAATCGGTTTTGACTGCACAACGCTCTTGTCGAGTTCGCGTTGCACCCCGGCACATTGGACCCTCCACGTTCCTCACCGAATGGAATGTGCTTCATCTTGCATTTTTGCTCGCTTGTGGGACTGCAGTTGAGAGAAAACCAACATCCCTCCCCATCCCCCGCCCACGTCATTTATACTACTACTCCCTCTGTTTTATGCAAAGTAAATAAAAACAGAGGGAGTATACTACGGATGAGGATCCCCTGACGTGGCAGAACCCATTAAGTAACTGACATGCGGGGCCTAGCAAGCATGGGGCCCTCTAGTAAGAGACCAAAAGGGAGGGTAAGGCAGGGATACCTATGTAAGAGGATCTACTTCCACTACTAATCCCTCCTTCCATCTATATAGGGCATAATGTGTTTTTCGAGGCTAACTTTGACCAAATGTTAGAGTAATAATGTATGGCATGCAACTTATAAAAAGCATACGGTCAAATTCATATCTGAAAGGAGCTTCCAATGATATAATTTCCACATTATACATCTCATGTACTATTAATCTTGTCAATAGTCAAAGGTGGTTTCGAAAACCGCATTAGAGCGTGGTTAATAATGTAGCCGACTGTTGGCTATAAAGAGATGCCACCTCACTTAGAGCCACCATAAAAAATACTCATATAAGCATTTAATCTTTGCATGGTTAAGTAATAGGTTGTCTCTTAGATTGTCTATTAGGTTGGCTCTAAGCATTTAATATTTGCATGAGCAAGGTATATGATTGGAAGAAAGTTGCACGCATACTATTTTTCTTGATTTATGTGTTATAGCCAGGCTGTAGAATAAGAACCCGCTTCACTCTTTCTCCTCTCTTCTCACTCCTCCAAGTAGGATTTTAATGACATGCATGGCAAGTCTTATAGCCTGCTGACTAGGCCTTATTAGAATTGCTCTTAGGGCCTATATACCACTTCATACTCCTACTCTACTACAGATGTTGCCAGTACTCCACTAGTACTATTGAACAGGGAGCTTCAAAAAATTTTGTATTGGACTGGCTATACGTGCCAAAATCCTAGTAGGAAGAGCATGCGCGAGAACAAGCACATTCACGCGGTTGAAAACAAATTGGGAACCATCTCTATTTGAATACAAATCTAGGAGTACGTACGAATCTAACAATATTGATTGGGTGTTGTTGAATGTTGACACTTTTCTCTGTAAGTTTGATCAAAGTAGAGATACTTTGACTACACATAAAACTTATATGTAAAGTAGAAAGGATGGGAGGGAGTATATTGTACGTTTAAAAGTGAAACGAACATTGAATACCCTTTATATATGATTTGCGGATGATATGATCGCCGGTACAAATTTTTGAATCCTCCTTAGGTATCACAGATGCACGCACTTGTTCTCTCTCGATTTCATCTCGGGGTCCGAAGATCGATTGAAAGAGGACTAGGGTGGGTACAAAATGTTTGTTTCGCTTATGAACGTACAATATACTCCCTCTGATCCCTACAGAACCCCCCCCCCCCCCGTGAGTCATTTCTATCATAGAAACAGACCAAACCTTTATCTCCTTCCATGCCACACAATTGATCTCTCAACATCAATCGATCTCATCAAGATGTGTCGGGGCATGAACCGAATGGGATGTCAAAAATAAGATGGGAAGCGACACATAGTGAAGGCAAAGTGAAACTTTAAACGAACTGTTTGTATGCAGGTCGGACAAATTACAACTTTGGAAATACAAGCATGGTCTAGGCCCACATACGAATGATACTTGGAGGAATGTTCAAATGAGGCATGTAGGAGGATGGACTCGACCGGAGGGCGGCATGATCAATGGACAAGAGGGTTGGGGAGGAATGAGAAATAAGCAACGCCACATCATTATACTTGAACGGCTCAAATAAACAATAAGTTATCTCGTTTTCCCTTCCGTCTTGGTCACAGAGTAAGATACTCCCTCCGTTTTTATTTGCTTTGCATATTAGGTTTGACTGAAGTCAAACTGCATAAAATTTGACCAAATTTATAGAAAAAATATGAACATTTACAATAGAAAATCTATATGATCTGAAAATATATTCAATAATGAATCTAATGGTATTGATTTTATATTGTATATATTATTATATCTGTCTACAAACTTCGTCAAAGTTTACAAAGTTTGACTTTGAGTAAAGCCAAAATGCAGAGTAAATAAAAATAGAGGGATTACGTAGGGACTAGTATAGTTACTACTGCCGGAACATGGTAAGTTGGACCCCCAAATGCGGGCACAGACTGGGCACACCTCAATTATTCCTTCAAACAGTCAGACACCTACATTTAGCACACCTGTGTAGCAGTTGTGTGAATTCAGTTACAAGGCCCCAGTCAACTGTGCAAAATCATCTACACTTGTACGGGATGTCGGTCACATATACTAGGTGGGTTCATCATGGTGAAGCTGTGATCTTCAATATTGTCGGTGTTCTGGGAATGGGGGTCCCCAGACTTGCCTGCCTGCGGCCGACGGCGTGGCTCTGCGAGCTGGCCCGAACGACCCATCTTCACCAACAAGCACTCAAGACCCTCGCGAGGGGCCAAGCCTCGCGAGGTGAATGACACAAGACCTCCTCGGGAGCGCCCTCACTAGGCTATGTCGCGAGGGGCGGAGAGTTCAAGGCAAGGCAAACCTCACGAGGTTCCAATGACGTGAGCCATGATGATCAAGATCAGGCGGGCGCCAGCGCGCACAGTGTCCTTGTTTCCTCTTTGGTGTTAAGGAGGCAAGCACAGGCGCGGAGTACCGAGGCATCAAGCAAAGTTTCCATATCAGTGCAACGAGACCAAGACCAGCAGGACGACAAGACGGAGGTCACCATGGAGCCCAAGGCGGCGTCACCACCAGAGCCTTTTGCAGGCGAAGACTGCTTTTGTCAGGATAAGCTGTACTAGCTATCCCCTTTCAAATTGGTCGTTGTTGGCTCCCTTCCCGCTCAATACTTGGGGAGAGGACCAGGGCCTCTATAAATAGGATTAGCCACCACAGTAGGAGGGGACGAGTCAGAGGAACGGCTCTCGAACGGATTCAGTTCTTCCCCACACCCACCAAGCACAAGAACACCTCGCCTCAGGAGGCTGTTCTTCCCCTTGTACTGTTCATCCCTAGCCCAAGACGCAATCCACCACCACCACACTCGAGTAGGGTATTACACCACAACGGTGGCCCGAACTAGTATAAATCTTGTGTCCTTTGTGTTGCGAGTTCGTCGAGTTAGCCCTTGAGATCTTAGTGAAGCTAGGACGTGGATCGGTAGGGGGAGATCTCCGCGCGCACCCCAGTGTTCGAACCTTAAGGGTTTTGCCGGAACCCGAGATCCGACATTGGGCGCGGCAGGTACGGGTCCGTCGAAGCTTCCCTTCCATCCCTCCGTGTCCCATTGCTTCATCGTCTCCATGGCGGACGCTCGCCGCTCTCGCGCTGAGCGACGGGCTGCCCTCGCCGCCTGCATTGCTCAGACGACTCCCGTCGGCGGGCCACCCCGTCGTTCTCCATTGCCTTCCGCCAACGCGGCCACCGGCCCGGCGGGGAACGAGTAGCAAGCATCCTCGCTGCACCCCTCGGTGCGGCAGGATGGCCGCACCGCCACTCCATCGCTAACCCGGCCGGTTCGTCATCCCACGCTCGTCGCGCTCACGTGGACGCGCGGGCCGCTCTGTGCATGGCACACAAGCTCCTGCGCTACCACCCTGTCGACGACCTTTACAAGGACTGGCTCGACTGCATCGCCAAGCTTGTAAGTGTCGCAGTGGCTCCCCTGCACCATCCCTCTCGCTACCTCACCCTCCATCAGCCGCGGGCAGCGTGGCCCATGGAGCGCCTCCATCACCTCTACCGTAAGTTGGAGTCTTGGTGCCCAGGCGCGCGGCCCCACGGCGCGACCTGCCGCGTCCGGCGCCCACGCAAGAAGAAAGATGCTGCCAAGTAGTCCCTTGGCCGCGAGAAAACGCCGTCGCACTCCCTGCGCCACCACGACAAGAGCGCGTGCTGCCTGCGGCGATGGTGCGCGGACCCCATCAAGGACAAGTTCTCCACCAGCGCAGAGTCCCGGTGACCACAGCAGGCTATCGCGCCTTCACCCCTGAGTTGCGTAGCGTCGCTTGGCCGGGCAAGTTCAAGCCGGATCTGCCTCCTCGCTATGACGGCACCCCCGACCCCGCGGAGTTCCTGCAGCTCTACGAGCCGAGCATTGAGGTGGCCAACGGCGACGAGAAAGTCATGGCGAACTAGTTCCGCATGGCTCTCAAGGATGGTGCCCGCTCCTGGATCCTGAACCTTCCTGCAGGCTCGAACTCCTCTTGGAACGAGATGCGCGACTGTTTCGTTGCCAACTTCCAGGGCACTCGCTACCGCCCACCGGCTGCGGGTGATCTACACCGCGTCAAGCAACAACCAGGAGAGACCCTCTAGAAGTACATCCAACGCTTCCACAACGTTCGCTTCCAGATCCCCAAGGTGACGGATGAGGCCATCATCTCCGCGTTGTCCGATGGTGTCCGCGACGTCAAGATGAAGGAGTAGCTCGCTGTCCACAAGGATTTGTGCACGTCTCTGGAGCTGTTCAACCTGGCGACCAAGTGCGCAAGAGCTGAGGAGGGGCGCCTCTCCCTCCTCGAGCTCCCGGCTGTGGACCCAGAGGAGAAGAAAGCCAAGGCCAAAGACGTGAAGTGCAAGGGAGCAGCCGTGCTTGAGGCGGAGCCGGACACAAAGCGCGACAGGGACCTGACCAAGTCATCCAAGAGCAGCTGAGGGAGTCTTGTACTAAGGGGTCCTCGGGCATCCAGCCTATTATCCGTGGGCCAGACTGATGGGTTGTGAAGACATGAAGGCCAAAGACTGTACCTGTGTCCGGATTGGACTCTCAATGGCGTGGATGGCAAGGTTGGCGACCGACTATGAAGATTCCTTCTTGACGGAGGAGGCCATCCACTTACCCCCAGCTCCAGATCCAGACATCTTTGGAGTGCTTTCTCGGACGAGGGAAAAGCTAAAAGCTTGGGCGCTGGAGCTCAGGGACGGAAGGACTGAGGAGGAGCCGAGGTGTGGCTGAAGAAAGGGAATCCTTATCCCCTTATAAAGGCCATGAATATCAAGCGTCTCCCCACTCGCCTTAAAACTCGCCTATTCCCAAGGGTCATGTAAATGGCACGGTTGGGTTGCCCACGCCCGTATTGATGAGAATCTCGTAATAAGGGGACCCGATCTCTTCTTTGACAAGACTTGCCAATGGCAACCGTGTCTCGAAACATGGAGCGGCAGACGAAAAACGGTTCGAAATTATGACCGGACAAACGTGATGTCATGTTGTAAAAAGCTATGAGCAGATTAGACTCGTGCAAAAATATATTCTCTCTGCGGTTATGTATGGTGTGTGTGACAGGTCCGGATACTATCATCGCATCCACATACTATCTTGAAGTTCGGATAGAAGGGAACCCGCCTTGCAATGCCGAAGATAATCTGCGTGCCGGACTCCTCATCATTGAATCCAAGTTCAGGGGCTACTGAGGGAGTCCTGGACTAAGGGGTCCTCGGGCGTCCAGCCTGTTATCCGTGGGCCAGACTGATGGGCTGTGAAGACATGAAGGCCGGAGACTATACCTATGTCCGGATTGGACTCTCCTTGGCGTGGAAGGCAAGCATGGCGACTGAGTATGAAGATTCCTTCTTATGTAAACCGGAGGGGTTAGTCCGGAGAGGATATACTCATTACCATAGTCATCCAGGCTAGGCCTCTAGGGTTTAGCCATTACGATATCGTGGTAGACCAACTCTTGTAACAATCATATTCATCAAGATGAATCACGCAGGACATAGGGTATTACCTCCATAGAGAGGGCCCGAACCGGGGTAAACATCGTGTCCCCCGTCTCCTGTTACCATCGATCCTAGATGCACAGTTCGGGACCACCTACCCGAGATCCGCCGATTTTGACACCGACAGCAGCCAACCGTTCTGCGCCTTCCATGACCTACATAGCCACAACACCAGCGATTGTCAAGAACTCGAAGCCATTCGAGAAGGACGCTTCGGTTGCCGCCCCGAGCGCAACGACCGGGGCTATGGCCGAGGAGGAGGACGTGGTGGTGGATGCTAGGATGACGGTGGCCCACGCCAGGAGTGGCGTGACCGGCCTCGTAAGGACCGCTGGCAGTATCGGTCTCGCGAGCGTGCCTGGAGGGATCCGCCTCATGAGGATCGTCCTCAGGGCAACGCTGGTCTCCCTCCACTACTGCCACCACCAAGAAGGAATGATGACCACCATTAGGACGAGGTGCTAGGGGCTTCCAGGAGCCGCATGCCATCACCTGCATCTTGGGTGGAGCTCAAGCCCCAGTATCACACTGTATCTTCAAACAGTTCGCTCGTGAAGTGAATGCAGTCCTCCCCAAGCTCGAGGCCACGCACCCGCTTAGATGGTCCAAGTGCGCCATCATGTTCAGCTCGGCAGATCAGCTCAAGTGCGCGGCCACCGCCGGTGCCCTCCCGATGCTCTGTTCACTAGTCATTAGCAACGTGCAAGTTACCAAGACTCTCATCTATGGCGGCGTAGGGCTCAACGTCATGTCCCTCGACACGTTCGACAACCTCCAAGTGTCGTATGATCAGCTTGAGCCCACCAAGCCTTTCTCAGGAGTGACCGACGGCTCCACCACCCCGATCGGGCAGGTCTGCCTCCCCGTCACCTTCGGACAGCGTGACTACTACCGCACCGAGCTCATCGACTTTGACGTCACCCACATCCGTCTGCCATATAATGCCATCCTCGGGTATCCGGCCCTAGCCAAGTTCATGGCCGTGACGCACCACGGCTACAACATCCTCAAGATGCCAGGAAGCGGCGGGATCATCACAGTCCCCTGCGAAGAAAGAGATGTGGTGTGCTCCCTCGAGCGTGCCTTCCAAGCAGCGTCAATCGAAGTCCCCGGCAACAATGCAGCTCGGTACCCTCCTGAGGTCATCCCCAAGAAGAAGATGCAGCTACTCCATACTAGACCTCTAGAGGGTAGTGCCGCAAGTGGCACCTCGTCAGGACCAGCGCCCGCACCTGGGGCGCCTCCCTCTATCGCATAGGAAGGCGCGCCCGACGCCCTCCTCGGGCAGGGCTCGGGGGCTCTCTTCTGGAGGGCCTCAGACCTTGCCAACATCATGAGGGAGGCGCTCAAGCACCACTTGGAGGCGTGTTTCGCGGCACGTCTCCCTCAGGAGGACACTGGGAAAGGACCGCCCGACACTCAGGAGTTCATCACCAAGGTATCTCAGGAGCTTCAGGAAGCAAGAGAAATACGCGGCCACTGCCGCCCACCTGGCGTTGCTCCCCACCCAGGCGAGGGTAGTGAGTTGCGCGTCTGCATCGACATACCAGGGCTCAACAGAGCCGTGTCTGAGGAGCCGTTCTGGCCTTCACGCGTAGAACGCTGCGAGGGCCTACCACACAGCTATGTTCGCATGCCTTTTGGCCTGCCGAGCGTGGTGTCTGCTTATCAGCGCAACCTACGGCGCGCCCTGGTGACTCAGGAGGCCAGGGACCACACCGTCTTGATGGAGATGGAGACGGTCCTCAAGGAACTTCCTGGACCCCCAGAGCCTCCCGAGGCTCAGGGCCCTAGTGGCTCGTGAGGAGCGACCCCTTCGCGGCATACCTTCAGCCGCCCCAACTCTCCTTCATCAACAGAATCGGTTGACATTTTCCAAGTTTATTTAGCTGGGAGAGCCCTCGGGGCTGCATCATTCTGAGGACGCATGGGTCCGTCCCTTTGGCATGTATCCCTTTTATGTCTTTAGCTTACCTCGCTGGGGGCGCCCCTCGGGCTGCATCATCCCCAAGCCGCTCGGGCCTGACCCAGTGGCATGTATCTTCTCTGCATTTACCTAAGCCAGTTTGATTTCCATGCTTAATCTACCTATGACCATCACCTACTTGATTCTTACCTACCACGAGGGCTACTCACGCTGGCACGACGCTTCTGCTCAGGTCCGTCCCTGCAACATCAACAAACCTGAGCGGTCGAGCTCTAGCTCGCGGCATGCCCCGCACATGTCACCTCACCAGGCCCTTAGTGCCTTCATCTCCTCGCGGAGCGACCAGCGGCGGACCGGCAACCATAATGGCAAACTATGTCTATTCTTGTGCTAGCTTGCAGGAATCTCCTGAAGGCGACGGCGGGTGGGACCGCGAGCTCCCTCTTCTCCCATGCAATCCACTTGCGCGTTAAAAGGGGGGCTCCTGACGGCAATGTCACCCCCTTTCTTACCTCTCGACGGCTGCTTGAGCGCTAAAGGGGACCTCCTGAGCATCGCGCCTCAGGAACTCTTACTGGACCTCGGGCCGCTCACCTCCTGGCCTTGACCACGGCACGTGAACTGGCATACCAGCGACGGCTGCAGCCTGCCTGGGGACCGGGACCTATGAGCATAGAGCGCCAAGTCTTCGCGAGGTCGAAAAGGGAGACCGAGCTGAAGTAGGACTCACGCTCGCGCAAGTTCATAATAAGGAAAATATTGACAAGATGCATTACAAAACATTTACACACCCCAACGGGGCATTTCTTGATTCCTCACTAGAAACAGAAGGCAAGGCACAAGAAAGGGGATCTGGAGCAAGGCGAAAGGAAGCAGTGAAGGAAAGTGCTGTCTACGCCAGCCTTTTGGCAGTCGAGCAGTTGCCGAGGCTGCATGGGGAAGCGGAGACGCCCACATCCAATCAATTGCCATGCGTCGACCAAGGCCGCAGGCTATTGGGACCCGCAGCGCTCCACACTTGACCTTTGGCTTCCCCTCGAAGCCAAGCCCGAGTGCGCCTTAGGCCCAGGGGCTACTATCGGCGTTCTGGGAATGGGGGTCCCCAGACTTGCCTGCCTACGGCCCACGGCATGGCTCTGCGAGTGGGCCCGAATGGCCCATCTTCACCAACAAGCACTCAAGACCCTCGCGAGGGGCCAAGCCTTGCGAGGCGGACAACACAAGACATCCTCAGGAGCGCCCTCGCCAGGCTGGCTCGCAAGGGGCGGAGAGTTCAAGGCAAGGCAAACCTCGCGAGGTTTCAATGATGTGAGCCATGACGATCAAGATCAGGCGGGCGCGAGTGCACATAGTGTCCTTGTTTCCTCTTTGGTGCTAAGGAGGCAAGCGCAGGCGCGGACTACCGAGGCATCAAGCAAAGGTTTCCATATCAGTGCAACGAGACCAAGACCAGCAGGACAGCAAGACAGAGGTCACCATGGAGCCCAAGGCAGCGTCACCACGAGAGCCTTTTGCAGGCGAAGACTGCTTTTGTCAGGATAAGCTGTACTTGCTGTCCCCTTTCAAATTGGCTGTTGCTGGCTCCCTTCCCGCTCAATATTTGGGGAGAGGACCAGGGCCTCTATAAATAGGATTAGCCACCACAGTAGGAGGGGACGAGTCAGACAAATGGCTCTCGAACGGATTCAGTTCATCCCCACACGCACCAAGCACAAGAACACCTCTCCTCAAGAGGCTGTTCTACCCCTTGTACTGTTCATCCCTAGCCCAAGAGGCAATCCACCACCACCACACTGGAGTAGGGTATTACACCACAACGGTGGCCCAAACGAGTATAAATCTTGTGTCCTTTGTGTTGCGAGTTCGTCGAGTTAGCCCTTGAGATCTTAGCGAAGCTAGGACATGGATTGGTAGGGGGACATCTTCGCACACACCCCAGTGTTCGGACCTTAAGGGTTTTGCCGGAACCCGAGATCCGACAAATGTTACTGACTATGTGGAAGCAGCAGATCACCATCTTGATCTTCCCTTAGGTGGAAGAGGAGGAGGAGGTGGTGGTGGCGGAGCCAGTGAGTTTGACCAACATTGAAATAATGCTACAAAATGCTCGTGCATTTCGTGAACTTTCACCTGCAGAAGAAAAATGGTGGGCCCGCATGTTGGAAAAATGCAACATGACTGTCACCCCAGGAAATTAGCTGTCAGTATTCTTAGCTATGGTCACCTTTCTTCAGGTGAAGACATCTAAGTGGATGACCCACAAATTATTTGATGCGATGTTGGCTGCTTTCCGCAAATCTTTCCCAGATGCGTTTGAGCTACCACACACCTACAGTAAAATGAAGAATTTCCTTCGTGATGTTGATATTGGATATGATATGATCCATGTTTGTAAGAATAATTGTGTTCTGTTCCAGAAAGATTATGCCAACTTAAAGGTATGCCCGAAATGCAAATCATCAAGATGGAAAGGTGGCGATGCTATGAAGAGGATTCCTCATAATGTTCTGAGATATTTTCCAATTATACCAAGATTGTAGAGGTTGTTTCATGATGCTGAAACAAGAGAGGATGTACTGTGGCATTCTAGGAACCAGGAGTACAGAGATTAGAAAGTAATGGGCCATCTATCTCATGGTAGTGACTGGAAAAGCTTCAATCAAAAACACAAAAAGTTTGTTGTTGACCCGAGAAACATTAGACTTGGCTTAGCTTCAGATGGATTTAAACCATTTAGCCACCAGAGCGCCACATATAGCATGTGGCCAGTGCTTGTTATCCCTTACGACATGCCTCCAAATGTCTGCACCAAAGAATCAAACTACATGATGGCCTTTCTCATCCCAGGTCCAAGAAATCCTGGAAAGGATTTTGATTTATTCATGGAGCCTCTTGTGGATGAACTTCAACAGCTATGGAGGGGTGTTCTCACTTGAGACCTATATAGCAGTCCACCAGTTGATTTCTTTCTGCGTGCTATTATAATTCGGTGCATCTATGATTATCCGTCTTTGGCACTATGTCAGGGCGAACAACACATCGTTAAAATGCATGTGTTCCATGTGGCAGGAATCCGCTGTCATACGTAATACTTAGCAAGATATGTTACATTGGACACTGTCGTTTCCTTGCCAAGGACAAGCCGCGTCATACAAAATATCAAAGACATGTGTTCAATGCAAAGCATGAAAACCGTGATGTGCCCAAGAGGCTCGCGCCGATGAGTTGCAAGTGGATTTAGAGAAGGTCGGGCATATTACACCAGGAAAACATCCTGGTAATGGTAGTGGGAAAAGGAAGCATGGCAGGGCATAAGAGAGATTACTATTTACCCGCAGGTCCACTTTATGGGACTTGGAGTATAGGAAAGATTTGGATCTGCGACATAATCTTGATGTGAGGCACATCGAGAAAAATATATATGACAACATTGCACAATTCTTAATATTGAAGGCAAGACAAAAGGTACCTTAAAATCTAGGATTGATTTGACACACCTGGGTATCAGACAGGATTTGCAGGTGCAAGATGAAGGTAAACCACGGGATATGGCACAAGTTGTGTACGTCTTAGACAAGGTAAAAAGAAAAGAATTCCGCGAGGTCCTGTCATGTGTGAGATTCCCACATGGATTTGCTTCCAACCCTGAAAGCAGAGTCAGTGCAGATGGAAACAAGGTACAAGGGTTGAAAACTCATGACCGCCACGTCCTACTTCAAAGGGTTTCACCTATTATCCTGAGATGATTGGGCCACCCTGACTTATACAGAGCAGTTGCAAAGTTGGGACAATTCTTCAGGGAACTCTGCATTAGAATTATCAGGATAGATGCTTTCGAGCGTCTTAGAGACAAGATACCAACTACCCGATCTGACCTTGAGAAGATATATCCTCCAGCCTTCTTTGATGTGATGGTGCATTTGGCTGTTCATCTGCCTGATGAGGCACTACTTAAAGGTGGCTAGGCACTTTCAAGGGCTATGTTAGGAACAGAGCTAGACTCTAGGGTTCCATTGCGGAGGCCTACATTGCTACAAAAGCGTTGACATTCTGCTCAAAATACATTGAAATAGCTGATCAGCTTAGCAAAGAGGTGGGTGAAGACAATCCCGGGCTTAATGTTTTTGATTGTTCTGTCCGAGTTATAGGGAAGAGTCGACAAGAGGACAAACCTAAAGATTTGGATAAAAATGGTTTGGTATGTGTTGAATAACTGTCCTTATATCAAGTAAGTGCTAAGTACTACAGCTTATACATCGTAATCTACTAAACTTGCAGCGCATTCTTATATATTTAGATGTTTGACGCAATCACTATGTTGTGCAGCATCTACAAAAAGGAGTTACTGCCGCAAAATCCAAGAAACATTAACAAACTGGTTATGGCGGGATTCGCGAAATGGTTGAAGAGCCATGTAAGCTTCTTAATTGCACTGTCAGCTTTTTTAATGTATTGAGTACATAAGGTGATCAGCTTGTCTATTTTCTAACCATAGGTTAAGAAGATGCGGGAAGATGGGCAGGAAGTTGATGATGCCCTTTACGTACTAGCAATGGGTCCTGATACTCAGGTAAGACATTATGAATCTTGCATTTGTTGGAGATGTGCGCTACAACACCCTTGCATGCGATGAAGGTAGGAAGACACAAAACAGTGCCATCATGAGCACAGATACATACGGTAGAGAGACAACTGAAATGTATGCTAACGTAACAGACATTGTTCAGTTGCAGTATATCTCCAGTTTCAAGGATCATTGGTGTGTAGTTCTGAAATGTATGCTAACGTAACAGACATTGTTGAGTTGCAGTATAACCTATTTTCCAAGATTACAAAACCAGAGCTAATGATTATTTCAAATCCATCAATGTCAAGGTGGCATACTAGAACAACGAGCCTTTTATTTTGGCAAATCAAGCAACATAGATATTTTTCTTGGAAGACACATTTGCACGTAGCAATGATTGGAGAGTATTGCAAAGATTTGAGCAGAGGAATTCATTTAATGAAGTTGCACAACAAGATGATGCTTACACTGCTCCTGGTGTACAAGATTCCATAGATGTTCCTAATATCTTTGAGAACCATCACGTCAATGATGCTGGCGAAAAGATTGCCTATCGTGCTGTCAACATATAGGAGTTGATCAAGAAGAAGCCAACGTTCGAGGACATTGAGGACGAAGAAGAAGATGACACTGTGGGGAATTATGACTTTGATTGATACACATGGCGAAGATGTTGATGTTGCTTCTGGAGATGATGATTAGATTGCTTTTGTCGTATTTGCCTATCAGAAGACATTTTTTGTCTACTATGTGAAATTGTGTTTGGTATGACAACTCAAACTTGATGAACGTGTTGTTTAGTGCTGTGAGAAGATCACTTGTTATGTATGTTGATTTGTGTTTGATGATTGTATGACGACTAAAACATGATGACATTGTTGTTTAGTTGTACTCATATTTGGCTATGAAACTTGAATTTGGTGACATAGTTTGCTGTTGGACTACAATTTGCTCAACATCTTCGAATGGGAACAAAGCTGGCTCGACAGGGCCTCTACTAATTTATTTATTTGTTAGCAAAAGGGCCTCTGCTATTTATTTATTTATGAACAAAAGGGGATACCCCCGATTTCTGTTAATAGAAATCATTAGATGTTCACAACACTATGCCCAACCTGCTAAACAGGTTTCATTCATTAATAGTTTCAACAAAGTGCTCATATCATAGCCACTGAATACATCACAAGTGCTACATACACTGCAAAAAATGGGACAATCATCCTACAGAGCACATCGATTTTGCCCATTATCTTCACAAGCTCTTTCATCTCCTCATTGCTGTCAAGGCCGTTCAGCAGCTGTCGCTTGGCCATGATCAGAGGAACAACATCTTTAACCTTCTGCTCTTCATCTTCCACTTTTGTCGTTCCATCAGTTACTTGTCCAATACCCCAACCTGCTCGTATTGGGATTCCTCACCTAACCAAATAATCAGCGTAGTTGCATCAACTTCCAAGAAATACAAATCACATGAATCTTCCCTTTTCTGCACGGATCAAATTGGAAAATCATCAACCGAACTATTAAAAAACTCAGCAACTGAAAGCAGCAGAACAACACTTCAACTTATTATTACCCCATGATTTAGGCATTCGTAGAAGACTCGGCCAGGGTTGAGGATTGTGGTTGAGACGCGACAGATGACTCTACGTGATTTGCAGCAGTGGCACCACACCAACAGCACTAGGTTGCGATGAGCAACCGGCTGCGGTGCGTGTGCCGGCGGGGGTGTGATGAGACCCACGGGCGATGGTACGGGTGGCGACTTGGTGCATATCTGCTTGTTGCTTGCTGAACAGTAGGTGGACGAGCAGCCAGCGGACATGGTTGGTGCGGCCAGAGCTTCTGATGCTAGGGAGAGTAAGTAGAGAAGAGGAGAAGCGAATGGTGGATATGTCAGTTTCATTACTAGCAGAGTAGCATAGCACCATATATAGTCATAGTCTAGGTTTGGATTCGAACCAACAACAGGAGCACATCTCTCTTTTTTCTAAAACTCAGCAATGTCCCTGTACTGGTACAGTAGCTTGTTCTATACGCCTTCTCAAGTCTTTGGGTTTCGTTCTTTTTTTCGAGGAAGGAAGGAGGACAAAATTGAGAGTTCCTAGGACTCGAACCCAAGACCTCTCGGTTGAAAACCAAGGGTGCTAGTCACTTATATGGCAAACATTCCCTGGGAGGAGGACAACAGACAAACGCATTTTTCTCGCAGTTTTAGTTGTGATGCAAGATCGAATGGTCGCAATTTTGGGAATATTATCATGCGAACGAGCCTAGTTTTTCTTTTCTTCCTATATATAAAAAAGTATGCTACTTGGTGTCAGCTTAGTCAACAAACCATTGTGCCAAACTTCACTATTGGATTGACATTCGACGTCTGTCGTGTTTCTTCAGTCTCTTCTTCCTCCAGCCGCCAAAGCCAAAACTTGTTGGAGATATGCCCTAGAGGCAATCATGTATGATGATATTTCCTATGTGTTTATGAATAAAGATAGTCCTTCAACATTATCAATGATGTGTATCAGCAAGTACGTGACTTGCTCGTGGGACTATGCATTGTATGATGACTGTCCTAAAAGGTCCCTAGTCGAAAGGGTTGTGTGGATGCGTAGCCAACTAGACTAGCATATGACACGGTCGATGGCTTGGTCTCACTAGCCATGGAGCATTAGATGCTAACCGGATAATATGGACTTGGAAGGATCTGGTCGGATTCGATGTAGTCGGATCCGAGTCGAGATAAGGTCCGAGTCGGACAGACCAAACTATGAGACGCATCGATATGTCATCTATGATTCTCTAGTACAACATATGTTCTATGTCCTAAGACCTGAGCTGACGCATGTACTCAGGATGGTACAGACTTGCGTTGGGCCCACCAAACGCTACTCCGCAACTGGGTAGTTATAAAGGTAGGTTTTGGGTTTGTCCAGAACCATGCTGCAAGACGTGGTCGAGCAAGATGGGATTTTCCCCTCCGATCAGGAGAGGTATACTATAGGCCCCTCGTGTGATCCGACCAGGATAAGCATGGCCATGCGACAAGGATTATGAGATAATCCGGTTTGTGGTCAGCATCACTAGAACGAGAAAGAGGTCAGGCTAGCACAAGGATGACAGACTCGCCTTGAGCTCGACAACATATATCGTGTGGCAAAAGGAATGGAAGTGTGATGTAAAGGTTCGCTAACCAGCTTCATAGTCTGCTTGGTGTTCGACATGCCTTGCTAGAGGCCGCTACCAACCGTGCAGTTCGGAGGTGATCCGAACTGCGACCAAGCCGACTTGAACCTAAGGGGTCGCGCGCTTAAGGGAATGAACCTACGAGGTCGGATTCGTGGACATTGGTCGGATGTGATCCGAACTGTATTCGGATTGAGGCCGAGTAGACTTATGGGCTTTAGGGTCCGTGCGAGTCCCAAGTGTTGAGCCCGCGACGGATGCCTATATATATAGTGGAGGTGCGGCACACACAAGGATGATCGCTTTGGCACTGTCACTAGGGTTTGCATGTGTTGCGAATAGACACCTCCATTCGCCGCCGGTTGTGTGATCGGACCTAGCAGTCCGCCGCATGACGTTCCTCCTGCACGCGCGGATACCGTTAGAGGCGATGCACTTGCGCTGCTCCGGCAAACCTGTACGTTGCAACCGACCACCGGCTATACGATGGAGATCGAAGGAGGAGGAGACGATCCACGCGGACACGCTGCCCCAACTCTTCTTCCGCTGCACGGCACTGCGCGTCTAGTGGTAACGAACTGTGATCCATCTCCCGTAGCATGTTCTTGGTTGTTCTGTGTGTAGGAAATTTTAATTTGCAGTCGACGCACCCTACCGTAGATCACAACAGTGGTATCAGAGCCACTGCTATAGGATTTGGATTCAGATCGTATGCATATTAGATAAGTGGAGGCAATAGATGAGATCTGTTGTCATTGATCAGATTGGCTGTGTGTACAGTTGATGAGATCAACTGCACATGGGGATCGATGTGGCTATGTTTTCTTTTGATTGGAATCGATGAGGTCGTGACACGATCTACCCCTACTGGTCGGTTATCCGCCATCGGGGTTAACAGTGAAATGTAAATTGGAATCGGATTCGCGATGATCGATGAGATCGGTCAGATCAGAGAATTCGGCGTGATCGGAGTTCGGATGTGATCTGTGATTTCCTAAAACGTCGGGCGCTGCCCGCACCCGCGAGGGGCGCTCCCGTTGGACCGCCGTGTGCGTAGCGCCTTGTATTTCGTACACGATCACACAAACCGGTAGAATGCGATCCTATGCATAACTTTATTTTGCAGGGTTTGACATGAATAGTATGGCTCATGTGTATGTGATGCATGTGTGTAAATTATACATGGCCTGCGTGTCATGTTTGGCAGCTGGCAGGAGCCAAAGTGTTGTCATTATATTGTATAACGACCTGCGTGTCGACTTGTGACTCTATGTAAAATTCATTACTAGATGTTGTAGTTGGATAATAGAGATCTGGTTGGTGGCTTGGCGTCCCGGCGTGACAAACAAGATGGAGTTTCTAGATGGTCATTGGAGTTGGAGCCAACCCGGAAGAACATCCATGAAGGAGCCATACTATTTCACAATATGTATTTATTTGTGATTGTTATGCTTCCTTGTTTTCTATGCATGTTAGAATGGTAGAAAGATCCCTCATGAATATCAAGCGAATTGCCATCCCCGATGTTGCACCTTCGCACATCAAGTACATCTAGTAGTGGTCTCATAAAATTGGGTACTACTAGGTGGCCTTGAACTGAAGGGTTCGTGCCGGACATGGACATGCACTACATTAGGTTGACTTGACAAGGCTATCAAAATGGTTTTGGGCCTTGTGGCAAAAGAGGTCGGGAGTCGGGGTATGAGATACCTACCCGACTGACAGGAGTCGTGTAGAGGTACGATTAGCAAGGAGTTGCTTACCGGATAGGCATGTTGTCTAGCAGTGATGCTAAAGCTCACTAGTCGCATGTGCTAGTCGGATCCTGAATCACTATGAGTTTGCGGAGGGTGTTGACTTCAATGGGAGTATTTCTGTTTAAGGCTAGAATTACTGTACATGAACACATTGCTTAGTGATTGCATATTTTTCTGTTGTAGATCAATGGCACCACCTGCTCAACCCAACTTTGCATTGAAATCAATTCTGGAAAAGGATAAACTGAATGGAACAAACTTTACTACCTGGTATAGAAATTTGAGAATTGTTCTCAAGCATGATAAAAGGAACATGTTCTAGAGGATCCACTTCCAGAGGAACCTGCCGATAATGCTAGTACCAAAACCAAGAATGCCTACCAGAAACTCGTTGATGAATCAAACGAGATCAGCTGCCTCATGATGGCTTGTATGGAGCCCGATTTGTAGTAGCATTTCGAAGACGTTGGGGCTTTCGATATGATCGAGAGTCTCAAGAGCATGTTTCAGGTGCAGGCTAGGACCGAAAGGTTAGACTTCTGGCGATCCTTGATGGATTGTAAGCTGAAGGAAGGTGATCCACTGAGCCCGCCTGTGATCAAGATGATCGGATATGTGCAAGCTTTGGATCGGTTGGGCTTCCCGCTCTTGGATGAGCTGGCTACTGATGCAGTTCTGGGTTCTCTTCCGCCCAGCTATGGGACATTCATCTCAAACTATCATATGCATGGCATGGATAAGAAGCTCACTGAATTGCATGGGATGCTCAAAGTGGCAGAGCAGGATATTAAGAAAGGCACACATCAAGTGTTGATGGTGCAGAAATCGGCTAAGTTCAAGAAGAGTTGGTCTAAGAAGAAGGCTAAGGCAAAGAGCACGGAGATGGTAACCTCCGCCGCTGCGCCGAAGTCTGGACCGGACTCAATGACCATTTGCTATCATTGCAAGGAAACTGGTCACTAGAAGAGGAACTGTACAAAGTGGCTTGCAGAGCATGGCAAGAAGGCCGGGAATGCTGCTTCAGGCAAAGGTACACTTGTTGCATATGTTATAGACATTTATCTTGCTGACATACCTAGTAGCTCTTGGGTATTTGATACCGGATCGGTTGTTCATATTTGCAACTCGATGCAGGGGTTGGTAAGAACTAGGTGTGTGGCACAAGGGGAGATTCACATCAGGGTCGGCAACAAAGCAAGAGTTGCTGCGTTGGAGGTCGGCACGATGCAGCTCCAGCTTCCTTCTGGATTTATATTTGAATTGAATAATTGTTTTTACATTCCTGCACTTAGTCGGAACATTATTTCTGCCTCATGCTTGATGAGTCAGGGTTATGAATTCAATTTAAAGGACAATGGTTGTTCGATTTATTTGAATGGTATGTTCCACGGCTATGCACCCATTGTTGATGGGTTATTTATATTGAATCTAGAACAGGAACTGGTCTATAACGTGAATGTCAAGAGGCATAAGCCCAATGAGATAAATCCGACATACTTCTGGCATTGCCGGCTTGGACACATTAGTCTGAAACGCATGAAGAAGCTCCATGATGATGGACTCCTAACTTCGACCGACTTTGGGTCATTCGAGACATGTGAATCATGCTTGCTTGGCAAGATGACTAAGTCTCCTTTTGCAAAGAGTTGTAAGAGGACATCCGAGCTGTTGGAACTGATACACAGTGATGTGTGTGGACCAATGAGCACAACTACCAGAGGTGGCTATCAGTACTTCATGACTTTTACTGACGACTTGAGTAGATATGGATATATCTATTTGATGAGGCACAAGTCAGAGACTTTTGAAAAAGTTCAAAGAGTTTCAAAACAAGGTGGAGAATCAGCTCGGCAAGACAATAAAACTTCTACGATCTGATCGTGGAGGTGAGTACATGAGCCAGGAGTTTGATGATCATCTGAAAAGCAGAGCTATAGTACCTCAGCTCACACCTCTGGGTACGCCACAGAGAAATGGTGTATCAGAATGGAGGAATCGCACCTTGTTGGACATGGTTCGATCTATGATGAGCATGTCGGATTTACCCTTGTCATTCTAGGGATACGCTCTAGAAACTGCAGCTTTCACACTTAACAGGGTACCATCAAAATCTGTAGACAAGACACCACATGAGATGTGGACCGGGAAGTGACCCAGTTTGTCTTTTCTAAAAATTTGGGGTTGTGAAACATTTTTCAAGAAACTTATGTCAGACAAGCTTACACCCAGGTCGGATAAATGCATATTCGTGGGATATCCGAGGGAAACCTTGGGATATAACTTCTACAACTGGGAAGAGAACAAAGTGTTTGTTGCTCGGAACGGGGTTTTCCTTGAGAAAGAGTTTCTTAGTCAGGAGGCCAGTGGGAGGACGGTCCGAATCGAAGAAATTCGAGGACCACTCGGGGACGACTCGGGTGGTGATGAGATCATACCGGAGTTAGTCAGGGAACCCGTAGTGGAAGCGGCACCGGAACCACGGAGGTCGGAAAGATTGCGCAGAGTGGGCGATGTATTGTTGCTAGAAAACGACGAGCCGGCCACATATGCGGAAGCGATGGTAAGCCCAGATTCCGAGGCATGGCTGGAGGCCATGAGATCCGAGTTAAAATCCATGGATGAGAATCAAGTTTGGGACTTGGTTGATCCACCGCCTGGCGTAACGGCCATTGGTTGCAAATGGGTCTTTAAGAGGAAAACCAATGTGGATTGAAATGTTCAGATCCACAAAGCTCGGCTTATCGCTAAGGGTTATGGACAAGTTCAAGGAATTGAATACGACAAGACTTACTCGCCGGTAGCGATGCTGAAGTCGGTGAGGATCGTACTAGCTATAGCTGCATATTTTGATTACGAGATATGGCAGATGGATGTCAAGACGGCTTTCCTTCATGGAAATTTAACCGAGGACGTGTATATGATATAGCCCGAGGGTTTTGTCGATTCGACTAGCACTAGTATGGTATGCAAGCTCAAGAGATCCATTTATGGGTTGAGGCAAGCATCTTGGAGCTGGAACATTCATTTTGATGAGGTCGTCACTGGTTTCGGCTTCATCAAAAGCGAAGAGGACTCTTGTTTATACAAGAAGTTAAGTGGGAGCTCGATAGTGTTTTTGATCTTGTATGTGGATGACATACTACTAACTGGAAATGATATTTCGATGCTGAACTCGGTCAAGGAGTCATTGAATGGCAAGTTTTCGATGAAGGACCTTGGTGAGGCAATGTACATTTTAGGCATTAAGATCTATAGAGATAGATCAAGGAGGCTGCTCGACTTAAGCCAGAGCACGTACATAGATAAAGTGTTGAAGCGGTTCAACATGAGTGAGGCAAAGAAAGGGTTCTTGCCACTCTCACATCGTATAAGGCTAAGCGAGACTTAGAGTCCTTCGACATCTGATGAGCGAAGCAGGATGAGTAGGATTCCATATGCCTCGGCAATTGGATCCATCATGTATGCCATGATATGTACGCGGCAACTTTGCAATAAGCCTAACAAGTACATACCAGGCCAACCCAGGTGAGAGTCACTTGGCAGCGGTAAAGACTATTTTGAGGTACCTGAAAAGGACTAAAGAGATGTTCCTAGTTTATGGAGGTGAGGAAGAGCTCGTCGTAAGGGGTTACGCCGATGCTAGTTTCCAAACCGACAGAGATGATTGTCGTTCATAGTCCGGATTCGTGTATGTCATGAACGGAGGAGCAGTGAGCTGGATGAGTTCCAAGCAAGATACAGTGGCCGATTCTACTACAGAAGTCTAATACATTGTGGCTTGTGAAGCTGCAAAGGAAGGTGTTTGGATCCGGAACTTTCTGGATGATCTTGGTATTTTCCCAGCCTCGGTAAAACCGTTGGACCTTTATTGTGATAATTCTGGTGCCATCGCACAAGCCAGGGAGCCGAGGAATCACCACAAGGTCAGACACATAGATCGGAAATATCACCTGATACGAACGATCGTAAAGAGTGGTGATGTAGAGTTATGCAAAATTCACACAGATGCAAATGTTGCGGATTCGTTGACTATGCTGCTTCCACAACCCAAGAATGAGGGGCACGTTAGAGCTATGGGCATTCGATGTCTATTTGATTAACTCTAGTGCAAGTGGGAGACTGTTGGAGATATGCCCTAGAGGCAATCATGTATGATGATATTTCCTATGTGTTTATGAATAAAGATAGTCCTTGGACATTATCAATGATGTGTATTAGTAAGTACGTGACTTGTTTGTGGGACTATGCATTGTATGATGACTGTCCTAAAAGGCCCCTAGTCGAAAGGGCTGTGTGGACGTGCATCCAACTAGACTAGCATATGACACGGTCGATGGCTTGCTCTCACTAGCCATGGAGCATTAGATGCTAACCGAATAATATGGACTTGGAAGGATCTGGTCGGATTCGATGTAGTCGGATCCGAGTCGAGATAAGGTCCGAGTCGGACAGACCCAACTATGAGACGCAGCGATATGTCATCTGTGATTCTCTAGTACAACATATGTTCTATGTGCTAAGACCTGAGCTGACGCATGTACTCGTGATGGTGACAGACCTGCTTTGGGCCGACCAAACGCTACTCTGTAACTGGGTAGTTATAAAGGTAGGTTTCGGGTTTGTCCAGAACCATGTTGTGACACGTGGTCGAGCAAGATGGGATTTGCCCCTCCGATCAGGAGAGATATACTCTGGGCCCCTCGTGTGATCCGACCAGGATAAGCATGGCCATGCGACAGGGATTATGAGATAATCGGGTTTGTGGTCGGCATCACTGGAATGAGAAAGAGGTCGGGCTAGCACAAGGATGACACACTCGCCTTGAGCTTGACAACATATATCGTGTGGCAAAAGGAATGGAAGTGTGATGTACAGATTCGCTAACCAGTTTCATAGTCTGCTTGGTGTTCGGCATGCCTTGCTAGAAGCCGCTACCAACTGTGCAGTTCGGAGGTGATCCGAACTGCGACCAAACCGACTTCAACCTAAGGGTTGCGCGCTTAAGGGAAGGAACCTACGAGGTCGGATCCGAGGACACTGGTCGGATGTGATCCGAACTGTATTCGGATTGAGGCCGAGTAGACTTATGGGCTTTAGGATCCGTGCGAGGCCCAAGTGTTGAGCCTGCGATGGACGCCTATATATATAGTGGAGGTGCGGCACAATCAAGGATGATCGCTTCGGCGCTGTCACTAGGGTTTGCATGTGTTGCGAATAGACATCTCCACTCGCCGCCGGTTGTGTGATAGGACCTAGCAGTCCGCAGCACGACGTTCCTCCTGCACGCGCGGATACCGTTAGAGGCGGTGCACTTGCGCCGCTCCGGCAAACCTATACGTGGCAACCGACCACTGGTTGTACAAGGGAGATCGGACGAGGAGGAGACGATCCACGCGGACCCGCTGCCCCAACTCTTCTTTCGCTGCACGGCACTGCGCGTCTAGTGCTAACGAACTATGATCCATCTCCCGTAGCATGTTCTTGGTTGTTCTACGCGTAAGAAATTTTAATTTGCAGTCGATGCACCCTACTGTAGATCACAACAGTGGTATCAGAGCCACTACTATAGGATTTGGATTCAGATCGTATGCATATTAGATATGTGGAGGCAATAGATGAGATCTATTGTCATTGATAAGATTGGCTGTGTGCACGGTTGATGAGATCAACTGCACATGGGGGTCAATGTGGCTATGTTTTCTGTTGATTGGGATCGATGAGGTCGTGACACGATCTACCCCTACCGGTCGGTTATCCGCCATCGGGGTTAACTGGGATCCATCTCCCGTAGCATGTTCTTGGTTGTTCTGCGCGTAGGAAATTTTAATTTGCAGTCGATGCACGCTACCGTAGATCACAACAAAACTGGCACTAGCGGGACTGCCTGCTCCTGCCTCACATGGCTGGCTGTGCTGCCGCGCACGCATCGTGGCCACATCGCACCCTAAAACTATGCGCATCTTCCCGGCTCCTATTCGTTCCCGTCTGAGGCCTCACCATCATCCTCCGCCTTGGTTCGCTCGCCGCGGCACCTCCCTCTGGTGTTGTCAACATGGTCAACAACTGAGAGGAATAAGGAGATGATTGTACATGGTGAGGATGACAGTAGGGACCCAGCAGCGCGTAGTAATTTTGATTTTTCGAGACGGAGAAAGGTATCAACTGGGTTGTGCGGGAGCTGTTGCCCGTCTAGCCAGGCTTTTATTTAATATGTTTACCACATGACCAGCCTAGTTTTTTTCCTTTCTTAAAATAGCAAGCCCAGCTATTTTGTTTTTTGCAGAATAACAAGTGTAGGCCTACTTTCTTTTCTACGCCCTGTTGTGCCGGAAATCTTTCAAGATGAGGAGGGATGCATTCAGGCTTGACCAGAAAATGGGCTATAAGTAATAAGAAATCGGATATAAGTAATAATAGATGGGTTGTAAAATGAAAGAATACAACAAACAGGCAATTAGTTCCAAAATACTTTTTTCTTTCGGATTTTGATATTTTAAATTTCATTGTTTTTGTGCGGGTAAAGTTTTATTGAATTTAAATTAAGGTATGTTTAGTTTTTAAATTAATTTAAATCTGGCTAGAAATTTCAGGCTGTATGCTGTTTGGGACAGATTAGGAGGCTAACTTGTGGGTCTACTACGTTGACATGTACGAAAGGCTTTGTCAACTTAGTGCACAAACGATTCTAGCAGCAGTGACCGTTGGATGTTAATCCAACGGTTGTGCTGCTTCTTCAATATCTGATCTTCGTGCTCCAGCCGCCCAAACCAGCGGTGGTGGGACTGCCTGCTCCCGCCTCCCATGGCGGGCTATGCTGCCGCACAGACCGCATCGCCCCACCCTACTCCATCTCTGGCCAGGCCATTCCTGTACTCACCCACACCTACTATTATTTGCTGGCGATGACAGCCGAACCAGTAAACCCTCGTACTCACAACCGAGTGGGCAACCACTGCCGAGTCTTCCCCGGCACAGTGTAGTTCGCTTCCTAGGCCTCGCCGTCGTCCACCTCCCTTGTGCTCTCGGCGTAGCATGGTCAATGTGGTCAATGAGTGACATCCATCGTACGTGGAATGTACAAGGAGAGGCTGTCAGCTAGGTCCAGGGCCGCACACAAGGAAATGCCTCCTTATTACGCGCTAAATAATGATTCCCCCACCTGACAGCTGGGACCCACTGGAAGGGCCTCTATATTTCATGAAAAAACGTCCCCCCCCCCCCCCCCCCCGCTGACAGCTCAGACCCACCAGCTATATCTTCGCACGCAAGGAACTACCTCCTTATTACACACACAAAAATGAATACTCTCCCTGGTAGCTGGGACCCACCAAGTGGGAGGCTAACTTGTGGACCTACTAAGTTGACGGGGATGGAGGGCTTTGTCAACTTAATTAATATGAATGATTCTAGCACGAGTGACCGTACGATGTCCATCCAAGAGCCATGGTGCTTCTTCTACCTCTGGTCTTCTTGCTCCAGCCGCCCAAACCAGCGTCGGTCGTGTCGCATGCTCCTGCCTCCTGTGGTCGGCTGTGCTGCCGCGGATGCTTTACCGTCCCCTACTACTCCCACCGCTCGCCAGGCAATCCCTCTAATCACCCACACCCCCTGTTATTCTGCGGCGATGACGGCCTCACGCCACAGCTGAACTAGTGAACCCTCGTACTCCTATCCGCACGGGCATCTACTGCCGCGTCTTCCCCGGCTCCGCGTCGTCCCCTTCCTAGGCCTCACCGCCATAAACCGCCCTGGTGCTCTCGGCATGGCATGGTCAACATGGTCAAGGAACATCTTCCATCGGAAGAGGATAATACATGGAGAGGCTGACAGTTGGGTCCACGACCACAGCAACGAAGTGCAACCTTATTACGCGCAAAATAATGATTCCTCCACCAGATAGCAGGGACCCACCGGACGGGCCACCGCATTTCACGAAAAAAATGTTTTCCCCTGACTTCTGGGACCCACCAGCTACATCTTCGCACGCAAGGAAGTACGTCCTTATCCTCCCTGACAGCTGGGACCCACCCGGTCAAAGCATACGCAGTGTTGTCTGTGTACAAACCGGTCGATCGGTCTGTCTGTGTGCACATAGCATGTCACGCAGTCCCGTTAATATCATGTACACATACGTACAGCCAGGGTGCAAGAAAGTAAATACGGCCATGTACATACATACGGGCGGGGTCTCGAACGCCTACTCACACATACGTAAGGCCAGGACTCGTGTACATGGAGAGGCAGCGACGGTGTCCTGTTCATCGGAAGCCAACCTGCTGGGCCGGAATGAAGAAACTGCGTCGTGTTCATCAGGTGGCAACGGAATGCGCCGTGTTCATCGTGAGGCAACGGAATACGTCGTGTTCATCGGGAGCCAACCGGCTTGGACAGAACATCCGATCGAAATGAGGCCTGGCATACCACAGAACAGAGGAAAGGGCCTTCTGTTCGACTGGCCACGGTCGAAACGGGAGCCTATTCATAGGGATGGGTTTGGTGTACCGCAAAACGGAGGAAATGGACTTCTCTGGACCTCCTATGGTCGAAACGGGGTCCTGTTGATCGGGAGGGGTGTGGCGTACAGCAAAACGGGACTCCACAGGCTACTATTCATCTCCACCGTTGACCTCCTCGAGCCTCCACAGGCTACTGTTCATCAACCGTTGACCTCCTCCAGCCTCCACCTGCCATTGTTTATCCACGGCGTCTCCCCTCACGCCTCCACAAACCACTATTCATCCACGGGCTCCTATTCATCCAACCTCCACCGCTCCTCCACCGGCTACTATTCAACCAGCCCTCTCCACGGGGTCCTGTTCAACCACCCCTCCACGGGCTACTGTTCATCCAGCCCTCCAACGGCTACTGTTCCACCAGCCCTCCACGGGGTCGTTCTGTTCATCCAACCCTCCATGGGGTCATGTTCATCCACCCCAATCGGCTCGATAGGGGTTATGTTCGTCCAGCGGCAACGACCTCTACTACCACGGGGTCCTGTTCATCCAACCCCCACCGGGAACTATTCATCCACCCCTAATAACGCTCACTGTTCATCAATGGAAGGTGGCAGCAGGTTCGATTGGCTTTAGTTAGCAACAGTACTGAAGGAATCACTCAATCTGGTTTGGTTAATAGCCAGGGATCGATCGCTAGGGTTTAGTAACACGTAGCCTGCAGTGCAGTTGCTAGGGTTCAGCAGGCCAATGCCTAGCTCGGGTTCAGTTAGAGCCCAACGCCTCACACCCATGCGCGTACGTGTACGAGAGAAACGCGCATCCCTCGCCCCCTGACCACCCACCGTAACCGAGAATTCCCCGATGTTTTCCTCGCCCTCGCCTCTACCATGATTTTTTCCGTCATGGACGGCCTAAAGAACGTCATGCAGCTACGTCTCCGGCCCACCCAGGACGAAAATCCCATTTTCTGTCATGATTTTTTGTCATAGAAGTAGAATCCCACCACATCTATGATGATACCGGGTTTTGTCACAATTATCGTCATAGAAGTGTCATTAGCATGACAGAAAAAAAAATTGTTCAGCCCAAAATGTCACGGATGTGTCTTCTTTTTGTAGTGTGTGCTGCTATTGGATATATATATACTCTTGATGATCTTAAGGGCATTAGTCCCACTCTATGTCAGCACAAGATTAATATGGAACCTGATGCTAAACCTGTTGTTGATCACCAATGACGATTGAATCGTAAGATGAAGGAACTGGTAAGAACTGAAATACTAAAACTTCTGGAAGTAGGTATAATCTATCCCATGGCTGATAGTAGATGGGTAAGTCTTGTTCATTGTGTCCCAAAGAAAGGAGGTATTACTGTTGATCCTAATGATAAAAATAGACTTATTCCACAAAGATAGTGAATGGCTATAGAATCACTACTAGGAAAAAGGCTAGTAGTAGCGCTGGAAAACTACCCACTAGTAGTGCGGCTACCCGCGCTACTACTATCATGATACAGCTAAATGATTACTAGTAGCGCTGGTGCACCCGCGCTACTACTAACCTAACTACTAGTAGTGCTCACTTATTTCCGATGCTACTACTAACCTAACTACTAGTAGTGCTCACTTATTTCCCATGCTACTACTAACAATTTAGGAATTAAAAAAATAAAAGTTAGATGTAGTATTTATGGATGGCAATACGTCCAGTGCAAACGAAACCAACGTTACATAACATTCTGAAGATTCCATTTAACATCAGACACACACAACCATCATTGAAAGGTGTAACGCCCCGAGACCGTTGCGCCAGGTGTCTTCCAGTTATTCGTTGTTGTGGCCTTGTCATTTGTTTGCATGTCTTGCATTTCATATCATGTCATCATGTGCATCGCATTTGCATATGTGTTCGTCTCATGCATCCGAGCATTTTCCCCGTTGTCCGTTTTGCATTCCGACACTCCTATGTCCTCCTGCGCCCTCTTTCGTCTCTTTTCATGTACGGGTATTAAACTTTCTTGGAATGGACCGAGATTTTCCAAGCGGCCTTGGTATACCACCGGTAGACCGCCTGTCAAGTTTCGTACCATTTGGAGTCCGTTTGATACTCCAACGGTTAACCGGGGAACTATAAAGGCCTCGTGTGTGTTGCAGCCCAACACCCCTTCAAAGTGGCCCAATAACCCATCCAAACCCCCTCCATCCTCTCGGTCGTTCGATCACGATCGCGTGGCCGAAAACCGCACTCCATTTGAACTCACCTAGCTCCCTCTACCTATATATTTGTGTCTCCCCCCCCCCGAATTTCGCGCAGTCTAACCCTAGATCCAACTCCTTACGCGCCGCCTGACATTTCCGTCCGCGCCGGACGCGTCCACCCCCGCCGCCACATCGCTCCGGCCATTGAGAGGCCGACACATCAGCGCCGCTGCCTCTCTCCACCACTCCCAGGCCGCCACATGTCCCCGCTGTGACCACATCGCCGCGTGGGCCCGCCAGGCCCATCTCCGGCCCGCCCGAGCCGCGTCGGGCCCGTTCATCGCCGCCCGCACCGCTCGGGTGCCCGAGCCACCGCGTCGCCCGTCAGCCGGCTCCGCCCGCGCTGGAGCATCGCCGGACTTCGCCGGCTCCGCCCGCGCTGGAGCATCGCCGGACTTCGCTGGCTCGACCCCGCCGTTGCTCCGGCCTCGCCTCCTCGCCTCCGGCAGCGGCACCGGCGAGCAGCCGCCGCAGGAGCTCCTCCCATGGCGCCGCCCCGCACTGTCCTTCGCCTTCTTCGCGCCTCCGCCGCCGTCGTCGTCAAGTCTCCGGCGAGATCCGGCCGGAGTGGACCAAATCCACCAGGAGACAAACCAAACACCTCCCCGCGTCCCGGATCCCCTCGTCCCGCTTCTCGTCATCCAGTTTTCCCGGAGGTTGAATTTTTCTCTAAGTCCCAGATCTGTGATATTTTCTAGCTATGTTCATCATGCCATATCTCCTCATCCGTAGCTCCGTTTTGTGCGTGCCATATATCAAAATGTTCATCATGATGTGCTCTTCACTTCGTTCCATTGTGCCATGCTTGTTTGAGTCCATCTTGATGCCCTAATTTCTGTTGAAAGAGTGCTTCATAATGTTAGTTCCTGATTCTTATTAGTTTATGAGCATTTGTCATTTTTGCCATGATTATTGTGTGCTGCATATGGTCATGAGCTCTACATGTGTTTTGGGCTATGCAATGCCATCTTTACAGGGGTGTATGCCATGTATTTTTGTGATCAATTTGGTGACTAGCACAAGCATGCAATGTAGCTCTCGTGATATTGCTAATTTCAAGGACTTAGAATTTCACTAAGTCTTTGTCTGCTGTTATTTTTATGCCATGTATTCATGTTTCTATAGAGAGATCCATGCCTCTTTTGAGTATGTTCAGTAAGGATGATTTTGCGATATGGTCATGCTCTATCCATCCATGTCCCTGTTTGCATTTATGGAGTACCCTAGCATGACTCAATCTTTCTCTACTTTTGCTATAAAATGTTCCTGGCAGATTGTTTACGTGTTAATCAATTTTTGCCAAGGTTGTTGTAGTTGATCCATGCATGCTATGAGCTTGTTATTACTTTGTTTGGTTTCATGAACTTGTCTTCTTGCTGGTAGTATGCTTAGTTTGTCATGCAATGCCTTGTGTTGAGTGCATCGAGCTTCCAAACATGCCTTCGTAACTCTGTTTTTGCCATGTCCAGTTTTCTGCTAAGTCGGAATCTGTTAACGAAACATGCTATGTTTACATGGGTGCCATCATATCTTCTAATACCGTTTGGCTTATGGTCAGTAAGGGACTTTTGTTATATGCTTTGAGTAGATTCATGCCATGCCTTCTATTGCTATGATCTGATCCTGTAGCATGTTGTTATCTTGCTCTAAATTTTGCTTCTTGATGTTAATTCCTGGCATGTTATTTTCACTAAGTCTTTGATGCTGTTATTTTTTGCACTTTTGCCATGCTTGTTTGAACCCGCTCTTGTGTGATTTAGCCATAGCTCAATGTTCATCTTTTGTCAAGCATCTTGAGTAGATCACTGCCATATACTTCGTTGCTATGTTGGAGTGCAGTAGATTAGTTTCTTGTTGCATTATAGATGGCATCGTGTTGTTTATCGCAGAATCATGCCATTCTTGTTTTGCTTGCCATTTGCAAACCATGCATCCGATTCCGGTGATCTTTATATCGATTTCGACCGAAATCAACTCATCTTTCTACCGGCGCACTTGGTTTGACAAGTTGAGTCCTGGTTCAATCTTTTCCTTCCGAAGCACGCATATGCATTGCATAGCACATCCCGCATATCATGCCATGTTTTGCATCATGTTGCTTGCGCATTGCACCGTGGTTGATTGTGGTTTCCTTTGCTTGTGTTCTTGATTTGGGTAGAGCTGGGAGACGAGTACGTGATCGAGGAACCCGTTGAGTACGCTTACGAGGATCAAGCTTTTGTCTTCTCGGAGAACTTTGCAGGCAAGATGAACATACCCTCGAAATCACTTCTATCTTTGCTTGCTAGTTGCTCGCTCTTTTTCTATGCTGTGATACCTAGCACTTGCTATATCATGCCTCCCATATTTCCATGTCAAGCCTCTAACCCACCTTGTCCTAGCAAACCGTTGTTTGGCTATGTTACCGCTTTGCTCAGCCCCTCTTATAGCGTTATTAGTTGTAGGTGAAGATGAAGTTTGTTCCATGTTGGAACATGGTTATGTTGGGATATCACAATATGTCTTATTTAATTAATGCATCTATACACTTGGTAAAGGACGGAAGGCTCGGCCTTATGCTTGGTGTTTTGTTCCACTCTTGCCGCCCTAGTTTCCGTTATATCGGTGTTATGTTCCTTAATTTTGTGTTCCTTACGCAGTTGGGTTATAATGGGAACCCCTTGACAGTTGGCCTTGAATAAAACTCCTCCAGCAAAGCCCAACCTTGGTTTTACATTTGCACTAACAACCTAGCACCTTCCCTTGGGTTCTACAGACTCAAGGGTCATCTTTATTTTAACCCCCCCGGCCTAGTGCTTCTCTAAGTGTTGGTCTGAACTGAGTAGAATGCGGGGCCACCTCGGGCAAACTTGAGGTTTGGTTTTACTCGTAGGATGTCTCATCCGGTGTTGCCCTGAGAACGAGATATGTGCAGCTCCTATCGAGATGTCGGCACATCGGGTGGCTTTGCTGGTCTTGTTTTACCATTGTCGAAATGTCTTGTAACCGGGATTCCGAGTCTGATCGGGTCTTCCTGGGAGAAGGAATATCCTTCGTTGACCGTGAGAGCTTGTGATGGGCTAAGTTGGGACACCCCTGTAGGGTTTTGAACTTTTGAAAGTCGTGCCCGCGGTTATGGGCAGATGGGAATTTGTTAATATCCAGTTGTAGAAAACTTGACACTTAACTTAATTAAAATGCATCAACCGCGTGTGTAGCCGTGATGATCTCTTTTCGGCGGAGTCCGGGAAGTGAACACGGTTCTTGTGTTATGCTTGAATGTAAGTAGTTTCAGGATCACTTCTTGATCACTTCTAGTTCATGACCGTTGCGTTGCTTCTCTTCTCGCTCTTATTTGCGTAAGTTAGCCACCATGTATGCTTAGTGCTTGCTTCAGCTCCACCTTACTACCCTTTCCTACCCATAAGCTTAAATAGTCTTGATCTCGCGGGTGTGAGATTGCTGAGTCCCCGTGACTCACAGATTACTTCAAACAGTTGCAGGTGCCGATGATAACCGTGCAGGTGATGCACCCGAGCTCAAGGAGGAGCTCGATGAAGATCGTGTTCGTCGTGTTGTATTGTTTCCAGTTGATCAGTAGTGGAGCCCAGTCGGGGCGATCGGGGATCTAGCATTAGGGGTTGTCTTTCTTTATTTGGTTCCGTAGTCGGACCTTGTTTGTATTCTGGATGATGTAACGCTATATTTATGTATTGTGTGAGGTGGCGATTGTAAGCCGACTATTTATCCCTTTCTTATTAAATACATGGGATGTGTAAAGATTACCCCTCTTGTGACATGCCTACTATGCGGTTATGCCTCTAAGTCATGCTCCGACTTGTGGGAGATATAGCCGCATCGTGGGTGTTACAAAAGGTGGGTACCTTCCTTGGTGTTCCATTACCAACCTAAACAGACCACTTCCCTGGATGTATCTACCAAGGCTCGGAGCTTAGACGCCGGTGGACACGAATCCTCCCTCCCCCCGGACGGTGGCGTTGAGGTCCTGCACCTCGGCGACCTCCGGCGTTGAAATCACCTGGACAATCATCTACG
This sequence comes from Triticum urartu, assembly GCF_003073215.2. Lineage (NCBI taxonomy): Eukaryota > Viridiplantae > Streptophyta > Magnoliopsida > Poales > Poaceae > Triticum > Triticum urartu. The sequence continues at coordinate 247,460,699 of NC_053027.1, read as the reverse complement.
GGACATGGCCGCCGGCTTCACCGAGAAGTCTTCCTCCGAGTACTTGATGAGCATAGCACCCACCGGCCGTGCTAGTCAGTGTTGATCACCCCTGCGCCCATGTCAAGAAAGTGAAAACTTGTTAGTACGCAAATTGCATCATTTCAACTAAATGGTATATTCCAATTCACAAGACCCATTAAGTTAAGATTCTTTCTCATCTAGCAATTTAAAGGGGCTCATGCCAAAAATATATGCTTAATTCCTAACTGGCTATTCAAACTAAATGGTCCAAGAACTTTGGGACAATCAACAGCCTTTCCACTTGATCTCCTCTAGCTACTTTGAATTCAACAAGAAAAGGAACATTTATTTGACCTGAAAAGAACAAGCAGGCAAGCATGCTATCAATCTTCACGCCAGAATTTCACAAAATGCACCTGTCAAGTGTACTCTAACAATCGACGTGTCCCATCTCCTCATGATTAAGGACTCTGGGTGAGTCGACAACATGGAGAAAGATCTAGTCACTTCGGAGCATGAAACCTTGGCTGTCATCAATGAACCTGCAACATCCATCACGCCCATTGTAAAATATGTTAGTTTCAGATAAGAAAAGAACTGAACTCTGAACATATGATGTTATCTATATCCTTACTTTATGGAGTAAAGATTCCAGGAGATGTCATCAGCTGCAAAAAAGGCAATATATTTCACTGATTTTGGTTTTGCAACAAAGTATATACTTTATCACATTATAAGTCCTCACACCATCAACCATAACAAAATCTGAGAGTATAAGTCTGGTTACATTCACCCAAGTCCAAACATAAAATTTTGTCCAACATAGTACAACCCACATTGATAATTTCGTAGGATTTAATATACCAAACCAAACCTGACAAATGATATGTGTTTAAGTGTCTACAGAACAGCCTCTAAAATATCCATGTTGTAACTTTATTTTAATACCACTTCTAACAGGTCCTAATCTCCCATATCAAAATACTGTACCCAGGAACATATATTTCAGGACAGTAAACTAAACTGATGGCTGCTATCAAACCGTACATCCAAACGACACAAATAAATACTCTAAAGAAACCTTGGATCTTTATTAAAACTTATGTAAAGGGGCCAACTCAAAATTATGAGACTAGCTAACTCTTTTTTCAGATATAAGCTTGCTGTCCAAATTTGAGAGTGTAGGTTTTAACTGAACCAAGTTCAGTTTATTGCTAGAGTCACCCCACGCTCCAGATTTTCTCTAAAAGGCAACCAACATCTCGCAATATTGCTCATGAATGGGCTATCATCCCTAACTGATTTGGTTAAACAAAGGATCTAGCACAAAATAGGGCTGCTATGCACCTTACATGGATGTTACAAAAACACCAGAAAATCAAGTTCACTACATGAAACACTCACTAGTCACTAGTTTGAGCTCACGTAACAAGCCAAGGGTTGAGTTTAGCTCCTATTGACTTAGCTTCTCACTTCTCTCATGTATAAGTAAAAGGCTAGTGAATTAAAAATACAACTAGCTCCAGATTATTAACGCAATACGAATCATGTATTTCGAGGGAAGCTAACTGTACAACCAGTATTGGACTGAATCTAGAGCATGTAGCAAGACATCCTCCCAAGACTTACTAACCCAGATTTGAATTTCTTCAATTTCAAATTTATAGAAGCAAACACCAAACGAAGCGATGTACGAAGAAAACACCAATTTTTTTAGGGAATGCCGACCAATAAGCGCAGTCTAAGCTCGCGAATAGCTAGCATGTACATGACCGCAACTTGCCATCGGACACATATATGGGGATAATTAACACGGGATCAATGTTATGATGAAAATAAATTGGTGTTGTAGATGTTGAAATAGTTTTTATATACTTGGTCAAACTTGAAGAAGGTTGACTTAGCACAATGTTAGAACTTCAATTGATTTTTTTGTATTGAACTTCAATTAGTTTGTAATGAAGGGATTTTACTTGATTGCTAGTCTCGGGAACAAATTAAAATTGACTAAGGTCAGCAATGACATCTTCTCATGAACATCTACAACTCTGAATTTCTATTTGGTGTACGTCACCTCCCCCCAAATCAAATCAATGTCTTCCCTATTGCAAAACCGAAAGTAAAGTGTCAAGACAAGACAAAATTGGCATGGACTTGTGTGAACAATAGAGAATCAATCATCGCTACAAGAGCTCATCTTGTGCTGTCGAATCTCGCTCATACTAGACGCACACGCACACAAGCTGCTGCACTAGTGAAAAGAAGCAACACCTCGGGGTAATTGGTTTGATGGTCAGGACACACAGGCAGGACACGAGAGAGAGCAGAGTCTCCATGGGGCGTTGGCAGTAGGGTCGGAGTAGTGGCGGTGGCTTCCATGTATGCTTGAGGATAGCAACATTATCGAGTTAGTATCAACAAGCTGGAGATGAATGTGCAGTTTCCCGAAGAAGGAACAAAAGCTTGAGAATTGTGTCTGGTCTGAAGATGTAAGTTGCAGCAATGCTTGGAATGTGGCATGGATGAGCGTGGACAAGCATGGGTGATACCTTCCATGGTGGGAGAAGACCAGAGGGAGTTGCTGTTGGTGGCCCTTCATTCCCTTCCATGGCGTCGGCCTAGTCCTGGTCATGGAGACGGTGGTGGGTCAGAGAGGGAGGGAGGGAGAAGTGAGAGAAGAGGGATTCGTACCCATGGATCCATCCATTCCATGGTTGCGAGCGCCTGTGTATCCTGAGGGTTTGAGGTCATGGAGGGGCACGACGCCGTGGATCTGGCCAGCTCGAGCCGGCCGGTGAGGAAGAAGGCCCCTCCTGCAACCCAACCCTAGCCACGGGGGTGGGGTTGCGATTAAGCAAGCTAATCTGCCCGGAGAGGAGGAAGCGCCGGAGCGAGGAGGTCTCGACGGTGTGTTGCGCGCTGCCGGAACTTGCCGGAATCGCGGCTGGAGCCGAAGACGGCAGCGGTGAGGGGAGTCGCGTGGGAGAGAGAGAGGGGGTGGAAGGGAGGCCGGGGTGGAGGGGATCTGGATATGGATCTTGGGTGGATTTTTTGTAGCATGGGTGATAGTAGCACGTTTTGCAAACCAGGTGCTACAACCATGTCTTTAGCAGCAGCGCTGGGTTGATCACCCAAGCTGCTACTATGTCTTAACCTGGGGGAGTGGTGTGGCACACTTACTAGTAGCGCTGCCCAAAAAAACCCACGTTACTGCTAAGTAATACAAGCAACGCATTTTGTACCAAGCACTACTGGTATTTATAAGTAGCGTGGGTTTCCAAACAAGTGCTACCGGTAAAATCCCATGTATAAGCAATTCTCTAGTAGTGAATGGTAATTGACTTTAGAAAATTAAATAAAGTTACTAAAAAAGATCATTACCCTCTGCCTTTCTTTGATCAAATGTTAGAAAGATTGTCAAAGCACACACACTTGTGTTTTCTTGATGGATATTCTGGTTTCTCTCAAATATCTGTATCAAAACATGATGAAGAGAAAACCAATTTTACTTTCCATTTTGCATCTCATGCTTATAGACGCATGCCCTTTGGTTTATGTAATGCACCTGCTACCTTTCAAAGATTTATGACTGCTATATTCTCTAATTTTTGTGAAAAGAATCTTGAGGTTTTCATGGATGATTTCTCTGTTTACTAAACTTCTTTTGATGATTGCTTAAGCAACCTAGATCGAGTTTTGCAGAGACGTGAAAAAACTAATCTTGTCTTGAATTGGGAGAAGGGCCACTTTATGGTTAATGAAGGCATTTTCTTGGGGCATAAAATTTCTAAATGAGGTCTTGAGGGGTGGATAAAGCCAAAGTTGATGCAATCAAGAAAATGCCATGTCCTAAAGATATTAAAGGTATTCGTAGTTTCCTTTGTCATGCTGGTTTCTATAGGAGGTTCATTAAAGACTTCTACAGAACTTATAGGATCTTTTACAAAAGGATGTTGAATTTGTTATTGATGATGATTGTGTTGAAGCCTTTGCAACACTTAAGAAAGCCTTAACTTCTCAACCTATAGTTCAACCACCTGATTGGAACTTGCCTTTTGAAATTATCTATTGTCTCGTGATTATGTTGTTGGTCTTCTTCTAGGACAAAGAATTGATAAGAAATTAAATGTTTATCCATTATGCTAGTAAAACACTAGACATTGCCCAAAGAAATTATGTTGCCACTAAGAAACAATTTTTAGTAGTTCTGTTTGCTTGTGATAAACTCAGATCTTAGATTGTTGATTCCAAAGTCATTGTTCACATGGATCATGCTACTATTAAATATCTTATGGAAGAGAAAGATGCTAAATATAGACTCGTTAGGTGGGTTCTCTTACTACAAGAATTTGATTTACATATTATTGATAGGAAAGGAGCGGAGAATCCCGTAGCTGATAACTTCTCAAGGTTAGAAACTATTCTTGATGACCCACAACCTAATGATGATAGTTTTTCCGATGAAGAACTAGTTGTAATAAATGCTTCTCATAACACTCCTTGGTATCCTGACTATGCTAATTACATTCTTGCTAAATTTATACCACCTAGTTTCACATACCAATAAAATATTTTTTTCTTCGATGACTTAAGACATTACTTTTGGGATGACACAAATCTTTATAAAGAAGGAGTAGATGGTATTATTAGACGTTATGTAACTAAGCATGAACAGGAACAAATCCTACGGAAATGTCACTCCGAAGCCTATGGAGGACATCGTGAGGGAGATAGAACTACACACAAGGTATTACAATCTGGTTTTTATTGGCCTGCTCTTTTCAAAGATGCACGTAAGTTTTTCTTGTCTTGTGATGAATGTCAAAAAATTGGTTATATTGGTAAGCATAAGGAAATACCTATGAATTATTCACTTGTTGTTGATCCATTTGATGTTTGGGGCTTTGACTATAAGGGAGCTTTTCCTTCCTCTCATGAGTATACACATATTTTGGTTGTTGTTCATTTTGTCACTAAGTGGGTAGAAGCTAGTGCTGATCAAAAGACCTCCATTAAAATGCTTAAAGAAGTTATTTTCCCAAGGTTCGGAGTCCCTAGATATTTAATGATTGATGGTGGTTCACACTTTACTCATGGTGCTTTCCGTAAAATGCTTGCTAAATATGATGTTAACCATATAATTGCATCACCCTATTATCCTAAATCCAGTGGTCAAGTTAAAATTAGGAATAGAGAAATAACATTAATATTACAAAAAACTGTCAATAGGTCCCAAAAGAATTGGTATAAAAAACTTGACGATGCACTTTGGTCTTATAGAACAGCTTATAAAAATCCTATGGGTATGTCTCCTTATAAAATGGTTTATGGTAAAGCTTGTCATTTGCGTCTTGAGTTAGAACATAAAACATATTGGGCAATTAAGGAAATCAATTATGATTTCAAACTTGCTTGTGAAAAGAGGTTATTCGATATTAGCTCGCTAGATGAATGGAGGAACCAAGCTTATGAAAATGCCAAACTATTTATAAAAAATTAAAAGATGGTAGGACAGAATTCAAAGTTGGTGAACATGTTCTACTGTACAAGTATTGTTTTAGATTTTTTTGCAGGAAAACTTCTCTCTAAATGTGAAGGACCATACATCATCGAAGAATTCTATCGCTTTGGAGCTATCAACATTAATAATGCCAAAGGTACCAACCCGAAGGTAGTCAACGGACAAAGAATTAAACACTATATTTCTGGTACGCCTATTACTGTTGAAACTAACATTATCCAAACCATGATAGCGGAGGAACACATAAAAGAAACCTTCCAGAACTCTCCAGAACCCTGAAAAGGAATAGGTACGTGATATGGTAAGTAAACAATTTCCGAAAAAATCTGCAAAAATGTTTTCTGTCAGTTTTGGAATATTAGAAAAAATAGGAAAATAAGAAACAACCGGGAAGGCAACCCAGGTGCCCACAAGACATTAGGGCGCGCCTGCCCCACCTAGCATGCCCTGGTGGGTAGTGGTCCCCTTGGGCACCTTACCGACATGGTTTTCCTTCCGTATACTTCTTTCCCAAGATAAAAAAATCTTTATATACTCGCCCGGACGTATTGACCACCGCATCGCGGAGAAATCCTTTGTTCTTGTTTCGTGTTGTTTTTCAGCCAGATCCATCAAGCCATGAGATCAACAAACAATCAAGAGTGCTCTAAAGTTCAAGAAGGACTCCCTCCAAGGAGGCCTTTACATAGGTTACATCAAAACAATTTTCACTATTTTATTCACAGTTATGGGTTTTCAAATACTCCTTGTGTGCACATACCGTCCAATTGGGACATATCTCGTCCAAGAGAAAGTGATGCAGGAACAAACTTTTGGGACCGGAAAATAAACATATTATGGCTGAAGTGGAGAATAACACTGAGTTGCTTCATCGAGCCCTTCGAGAGATTCAAAGTTTGAGGGAGGCGCTCATGAATATATTGGAGGACAAAGCCATTGTACTGCCACCACCATCACCAAAGAAGGAAACTTGCGTACACGGGTATGGGCACTCCCCTTGGCTTGTGCGAAGCTTGGGGGAGATGCCCCGGTATTGTATCACCATCACTTTTATTGCCTTTACCTATATTAGTTTGATCCTTAGCTATTTCATGATTTAATTGAATAAAAGTTTAGTATGATCTATTTCCGAGCGCTAGTTTCATAATCTATCTATCTATGTAATCAAGTGAGAGTTATATAACTAAGTTTAGTTTGAGTTTTTGCTTCTTTACTTTTCTATTTCAATCAAAATAAAGGAAATAATGGAAAAGATCATTGGCTAATCTTATGGTAAGTAATGACATCACATGAAGAAAAGTACGTATAAGTGGTAAAATTTATTGAAAGTTGACAAAACTAGCATTGGTCAATGATGCAATTCATGAAAGAATTAATAAGGGAAGAGAAGATTCATATGCAAATACACTATATTGGACATCTTTTATGATTGTGAGCCCCAACTAAATATCTTATGCAAATTGTTGACGTTGGACAAGGAAGACAACGTAATGAATTATGTTCATTCATATTCACATAGAAGTTATATTGTCATAGATCCTTCAACATGTGTGGCTTGCCCAATATCTTTACTAGCCAAAAATCCACACTAAGTAGAGATACTACTTGTGCATCCAAAACCCTTAAAACCAAATCCTTGTTTTGAGAGTCCACCATACCTACGTATGGATTGAGTAAGATCCTTCAAGTAGGTTGTCATCAGTGCAAAAAAGGCAATAAAAATTGTTCCTAAAAGTGTTTGATCCTTTAGTGTAAGGGAAAATAAGCATTGTACGAACTTGTGATGGCAAAATAATAAAAGCGAAGGAGTGCATAACATAGGTTGCTATCATAAGGGGCAATATAACTTGACGTTCTTTTGCATTAAGAGATTGTGCATACAAAACCAAAAAGCACATGACAACCTCTGCTTCCTTCTGCGAAGGGCCTATCTTTTACTTTTATGCAAGATTCAAAGTTTTTTCCTCCATTATTTTTTCTTTTTCTCTTTGGCAAGCATCATGTCATGGGGAATGATCTAGGCACATATATCCAATTGGATATGGGTGAGCATGAGCTATTATTGTTGACATCACCCTTGAGGTGAATAAGTTGGGAGCCAACACTATAAGCCCCTATCTTTCTATGTGTCTAGTTGAAACTTTTTGCTCTTATATATGTTATGAATGTCAGCAATCATAGAGGATTAAATGATGTTTGAGTATGTGGACTTTCCAAAAGGATTCGATACGAGACCCTTCCTGAAAATATGATGAATTCTAGTTGCAACGTTGACTGAGAACATAGTTTGTTGGTTTTCAATAAAGCTTATGCTTCCTACTTTAATGTTCTGATGAATTGTTACTTGTTCATGAGATGCTATATGATAAAGTTTCATGATAAAGTTTGATGTTGTTACAATAATATACATGATGCTACTATGTCCATATTTTGTTTTTATCGACACATCTCTCTCTAAACATGTGGACATGATTTTTGATATCGGCTTTCGCTTGAGGACAAGCAAGATCGAAGCTTGGGGAGTTGATACGTCCATTTTGCATCATGTTTTCCTACTGTTATTTATAGTTTTTTTATGCTTTATAACACTTTATGAATTAACTAATGCCTTTTATCTCATAATATGCATCTGGAGTTCTGGACGATAAAAAGCTATGCCAGAGACACCTATTCTCTACATCTCCAAATGAGCTGAAATTTTACGGAGAATTATCTTGGAATATATAATAAATATTGGAGAAAAGAACTACTAGAGGGGGCTGCCTGGTGCCCACAAGACACCAGGGCACGCCAGCCCCTCAAGGCGCGCCCTGGTGGGTAGTGGGCCAACCAGCCCACCTCCGGTGCCCATCTTCTGGTAAATAAGGTTTTTTGACCTAGAAAAAATAAGGGGAGGACTCTCGGGATGGAGCACCACGATCTCAAGACGGAACTTGGGCAAGGGAACTTTTTCCCTCCAGTGGAGCGATTCCGCTAGGGAAACTTTCCTCCCGGAGGGGGAAATCGAAGCCATCGTCATCACCAACAACCCTCTTATCATTGGGAGGCCAATCTTTCTACCGGAACCTCGGATAGGTACTTGTGGGTGAGTGGTTGTGTTGACTACATCTTGTAGTTGATGCTATATGGTTTATATGGTGGAGGATTATATGTTCATATCCATTATGCTAGTTAATATGCCTCTAATATTGAGCATGAATATTATTTCTGAGTAGTTGTCTTTGTTCTTGAGGCCACGGGAGAAGTTATGTTGCAAGTAATCATATGAATTTGGTATCCGTTCGATATTTTGATGATATGTATGTTGTGATTCCCTTAGTGGTGTTATGTGAACGACGACTACAGGACACTTCATCATCTTTGGGCCTAAGGAAATGCATTGTGGAGTAGTTATTAGATGATGGGTTGCTAGAGTAACAGAAGCATAAACCCTAGTTTATGCTTTATTCCGTAAGGGGCTGATTTGGATCCATATGTTTAATGCTATGTTAGGATTCGATCTTAATACTTCTTTCGTAGTTGCGGATACTTGCGGGAGGCTTAATCATAAGTGGGAGGCTTGGTCAAGTAAGAACAACACCCAAGCACCGGTCCACCCACATATCAAATTATCAAAGTAGCGAACACAAATCAAGCAAACATGATGAAAGTGACTAGATGAAATTCCCGTGTGCCCTCAAGAACGCTTTTCTTATTACCTGAGACCGTACCGGCCTGTCATTTGCCATCAAAAGGATTGGGCTACCTTGATGCACTTATTGTTACTATTGTTACTTGTTACTTGTTACAGATTATCTTGCTATCAAACTACCTATTACCGACAATTTCAGTGCTTACATAAATTACCTTGCTGAAAACCACTTGTCATTTCCTTCTGCCCCTCGTTGGGTTCGACACTCTTACTTATAGAGTGGACTACGATTGATCCCCTATACTTGTGGATCAGAACTCCTCTCCAAATGATGAGATTTAATCCAACTTTCTTCTAGCTGAGCATGCATCTCCTCGAAGGCACGACCAACATGACCTAACGGGGGCGAGTCAATCCAAACAAGCCACTCGCATTCATTGGGCAGATGCAATATCAAACACAAATCAGACCCAAAATGACAGCTTGATACAAATCAAAATAACACAATTTAAGTTCCCAATCAATTACATCAAGTTGGCAGCCAAAAAATTGCCTCCCTGTACTAGCTCCTCCCCAGGCGACACGACGAGCAGGAACGAGTCATGCCCCGGGCAGCGGTGCTTCATGCGCTCCTCAAGTCCACATATTGTTGGATTGGGGAGGAATAACTCAATGACCATTGAACTATGCCTACACCATCAACCTAAACAACAAAAAATCCCCACTTTGGATGAACGAACCATAATTTTGCAAAATCCCCAAATTGATGAGCAACTCTTACCTTGCTGGCCGTCAATGAGCTCGATGAAGTCATGCCCGACGTGCACATCACACTCCTCTGCCGATTTGAGCCACCTCCGGTGCCAGTCGCCTCAGTCGCGCGGGTGTGCTCCGATCCAGTGCGTGCATCGGGAGGTTAAAGATAGAGAAGAGAGTGAGACTGAGAGAATGATTCAAATATGGCCCACATGTAAGCACCAGGGGCAGAAATGTCAAAAAGACAGCGAGTTACCGGTGAAAACGCTTTAACTCGACAGAAACGGCATGAAAGAGCATTTATATAAGGCCACATGGAGGGGCAAATTGGAGAACACTTTGAAATTAGGGGCAAATTTGAGTAGTGGGCTCAAGTTAATTGCTGAAATGTAAATGACCCTATTACAAGAAGCTTCCATGATAAGTTCCACATCGGGTCCATGGGCATGAACACAAAGGTTCATGGTCGACTCCCACTTATTCAATGCCTAACCGTTCACTCACTTCTCCTCTTTGAAGATGCTGTAGAGTTGAAAAAATTATCTGACGAAACGCCAGCAGATATAACCCGCATAATCTTCGGGTTCACATAGATTATGGAAGGCATACTTCAACCCATCGGGCATCGTATGAATCTATACAACACCCTTATAGTAGGAACCACAACTGCAGGATGCTGCTAACGTGACACTACAATCAGAGACACTTCGACGAAACTGTCTGCGATGCATTAATCGCAAACGGTGATGTAATTAAATCACCAAAAAATATACAAAACATTTGCGATGGCATAGCCAACAAACACGTTTCAAATTATAGTTGCGTGTGCGATGCGTGGCATACAGTTCACTCAAATGATCTGTTTGCGATGAGCTTAACAACAGAAACTGGCAGCCAGAAGAACATATGCGTGGATACTTTCGGGGAAAATATAAGGGGGCTGTTATTTTCCAATGACTCGTGCACGGACAAGACAAGAACAAAATAGAAATTGAAAGACTAGGAGGTTTGAAAAACCAACATGCAGCTCAGGAGAACCAATACTAAGCCTAAGGAGCAGGATATCGGCAAGAGAAGGGCCTCCCTTGCCGGGCAGGTGAGCCCGGCAAGGGGTGTGGCCACCACCAGAAGCAAAGCAGCTGAGGCTCCCCGGCAGAGCCTACTAGGGCTCGCGGGGGCAGAACCGCCCCACCAACCACTCAAGCATAACCCGCGTCATCAATCAGTGCGGTGTCAAGCCACAAGATGATTAAGTGGCAACCATTCGCCACATGGCGGCCATTTCCTATAGAGAAGCCTATAGATGACACCCGTCATGCGACATGTCAAGAGAGCAGGAGCGGAGCTGGCAAGATAGCACGGCAGGCCTTGCAGGACGCCCAGTGATGTGACACTAAGCAGTGAATTTAATGCACCCTGTCAGCCCGCAGAGTTAGGTATGATATCACTGTTTGCTATCATATCAGTAGATAATGACCACTTTGCCATTGTGTTGACCCCTTAATCTATAAAAGGAGGCCCATGGCACTCGTAGGAGGGGTTAGAAGGTTGGAAAGTTAACAACCCCAAGCCACCACATACACGTAGTAGCTGTAGGCAAACCTTGCTGGGCAAGTGTACTACGCACCACCACATGCATTTTTCCATCAATCCACTAAAGCAGGAGTAGCGTCTTACGCCTCACGGCAACTCGAACATGGGTAAATCAAGTGTGTGATCCCTGCTGCGCGGCCGTGTGCTGGTCTGCTCTTTGTGCAATGTTTTGTCCCCCTACCGAACCAGCAAGGGGCTGCCCGGTCCCATAGGTGGCCGCGGAAATACCACGACATCTTTGGTGCGCCAGGTGGGGGGAGCGCTTGCGTGAAACTGAAAGTGCACACCGCGCATCACCCTCATCAACAGCTCCGTCCTCGGCAGCACCATCTACCGTGGCACTCGGGGAAGCACACGAGTGGAGCGGGGGAAGATCCACTCTCGCGCCTTGTCGCCGCTCTCCTTGATTTGCTATAGCAACGGTCATGACCGAAACCATGATTGATGGCAATGAGTTTATTCCGGTGGCTCGTATGGCGTTATCGTTGTACGAACCCTGTCCGGAGAAAGGGGCACCAGACGCGCGAGCGCGAGCTCCCTCCTTCCTATCCACCACCTTGTCGGCAGTCGAGTTGCCTTGACAGTTGGCGTTGTCGACGTCGATGAATGCCACGCGAAGCTCTCTCCCGTATCTTCCCCACCATGGGCGATCCTGAGCAGAATGCTGGTATGAGTCTGCCGATTGATGCATTGGCGAGCACACTTCGGTGAGGCTGCTAGCACTGGCAAAACCCAGGCGATGGCAGCTGCTGCACTGGCTCAAGGGGAAGTAAGCGAAGGGAAGAGGGACCGGCGAAGCCCGACGCCATGCTCCTATGCTCGCCAACTACAAGAGGTACACGACGATCCTTGCCGGGAACCAGAATACCTTCAGATCGCCTACAGTTTCTCCCGGTGCAGCGGACGCGTCGAACACGCGCGGTCCGGCAGACGGAAAACGATGGTTGAAACGAAAGCTAAGTCCATGCTATCACTCCTATTTGATGCATTTCAGATTTCTGTAGTTGTTTATCCCTTAAACTCCAGTAAGTGTTCGTATTGTGAAAGCCCTCATGCGATGGAACCTTGGATAATTTCTTTGATCGCTCCAGCATCCTGTTGAGAGCCACGCTCACAGGACGAGAGGCTGCGTCGAGAGCTACCTGGGAAAAACCTGTCGAGATGCATCCATGCCAAGGTGACTGTTAAGCACCGGACCCTTATGACAATCGCGGCAATATGATATCGGCAGGCATCCAGAATTTACATTGGAATTGATCATACGAACACGAGCTTTTAGAGTTTAAAGGGATAAACACGCACTTAAAGATCTAGCTAGAAGTATCAGCTTCGCATAGACACTAGGGATAAAATGACTAAACACAAAATATACGTCATGTTCTATTACAGGACCAGAAGGAATAACTTAAACGCGGAGGACCCTATCAGCAAGGGGGGCGTCCTTCTTCTCAGCAGTGGCAATGACAGCACCTGCTGGCGGCTTGTTGAAGCCGTCGCCAAGATCGACCTCTGGGTGGCGGCAGGCGATGTTGCTTAGGACCATGAAAAGGGCATCGCGGGCAAGCCTCCGCGACTAGGTCGCGAAGCGTTCGGCCCTTCCCTCTTCATGTACCTTCAACTTGTCAACCAGCTCGTCGAAGAAGATCCCCAGCTTGACGCTCGGGACCTGTTGCGCACTCCCTAAGTATACTGGGCCATCCATGCCCATCGCTGCAGCTTGGGTGCCAAGACGCTCTGCGATGTCAACCAGGCTCTTGATCCAGAGGTTGTTCATGTTGACCCGGTTCGTCAGCCTGTCCTCTATATCTTGCAGGAGGCACTTGGCGGTCTGCAGGTCCTTGGACTGCAGCTGCTGCCGGGATTCGAGGGACTCCATTGACTGCTCCAGCGAGCCGATTCTTGCCTTCATATCAGAGATATTGTTGTCGGCGGCCTCGAGGCTTTGGGTCTTGGAGGAGAGCTTGTCGTGCCTCTTCTTTGAGTACCTCCACCTCCTTGGCACTTCCGGCAAGGTCTTCCTTCAGTTTGGCTACCTGACGATCAAGCTCGGCCTTGACGGAAGATGCATCATCCAGATCTTCAACACGCTTCTTCAGTTGGGCGACGTGTTCAGTGGCAAGAGTATCACAAGCAGCCACAGGCTTATCCTTCAGTTCCTTGGTGCCTTGCTGCACAAAGGCCTCCAAACTTTCATCCTTGGCGCAGAGGGTGGCTTCAAGATTCTCCTCTCGAAGGGAGATCCCTCGCTCCCTCGCATCCAAAGAAGCTTGATGGTCTGCCAAGCGCCCCTCACGAGCCACAACATCTTCCCTCATCGTTTGAAGGATCTCCTGCTACTTCATGAGTACCTTGAACTGCTTGTCATGCCATTCAGGTAGTTCTCGACACTTGTCCTTCAGCCTCTGGTCCACTATGCCGGCAGATTCACGGTGTTCCTTGAGCTCCTGCCACTTCTGGTGGTGTCGAGCTTGCATTTCCTTCACACCAGCTCCCATGGATTACCTGAAGGACAAATCAGTAGTGATGAAAGCTAAGTCATCAGCTTCTACGCCTCCCAGATGTAACGGGTCCAGAAGGCGCTAAAGCTCTTCATCAAGATCTGCATCTGTCAAGAACGGGCCGGGGGCTCCGATGTCGGGCAGAAATGGTGCCACGGTCAGCGTATTCAAAGAAGACGGCAGGGCATCAACAGCGCCCCCAGATGAAGGGAGCGGGCCCATGGTCTAAAGAGGAATCTTCGCCTCAATGACTACTTCCTCCACTATGGTGCTGTCCAGGCGATGCTCCACCACCGCCAAGGAACCTTCTGCTCTCCCGGCAGCCAAATCCTGCCCCCCAGTTGCCGCAACCTTCACATCTTCATCTACAGCAGACCTCCCTATGTCCGCAACCACCTCTAACAAGTCTGGTTCTTCGACCTGGGAGGCTGCGGATGAAAAAGTCCAATGAATAAACAAGGGAATGGAAGTCTCGATGCAAATGAAGAAACCAATGGAGGTAGTCAGAATATGAAAAAGGAAGAAGAGTTAAGCTAGATACCTGGAGAAGTCTGTCGGGCGGGGTCTCTATTTCCCCGGCAACAGTCCTTGCCGGGTCACGAACATCGCCCTTTGCCGGGGAAGCCCCGGCAGCCTTCTGTGTTGTCTCTGCCGCGGAGGATTCCACGACAACATCTTCGGCTTGAGCGGTGGGGGGACGCGCGCTCCTCCAGAGGGGGCTCATACTGCGTGACCTCGCACCCTCCTCAGCGTGAAGGGGCGGGAGGACTGTCTCCTCCAGCGGGCGGGGCCAAGTCTTCGCTCTCGTGCTGGGGGCTAGGCTGGGGGCTTGACACAGGGTCTTCCGTATCCTTCCCCGTCGAAGCCCATCCCTCATTACCCTCCAGTGACCCAAGGCGCCCGAGTTTCCTCCAGGAGTGATGGATGAGGGTCTCCGTCTCCTCCTCTATTTCCCTGCCGGCGACAACAAGAACAAGAGGTCAGTCAGCAAAGGCATTCAAAACCGCCTAAGAAGATATTTATCACAAAGAGAAATCCTCCTTACTCATCCGCAATAAGCATGGAGTTCAAATTTAACTCCGTGGGAGGAGGAGACTCTCGTCTTCTCTTCAGAGATGGAACGGTGGAGCTTCCGGGCAGCTTCGGCGCCTGCTGTGGCACCAAGGGCTCCGGGGGGATGAGCTCTGCGAGGAACTTGTGCTAGAGCAGGAGCTGGACTCCGCCTCCATGATCACCGGCCATTTGGCAGAAGGTGCCTTGGCCTGTGCAAGGCGAGGGGATTGATGGCGTGCCACCTCAGCTTTGGAAGACTTGGTGGAGATCTTCATCTTCTTGGTGGAGGTGCCGGGTTGTTGGACGCTGCTCCTCGGCCGGCGGCGCACCTATGGGTGCGCTGGTCTGGGTCTGGCGCGGGGGCTTGCGGCCCCGCCGCAAGACAATCCTCTTCGGGGCCCGCTGTTGTGCCCTCCTCCCGCTTGTCCTCCTCTCCCTCCTTGAGCTCCTTGGCTACCGTGGCTAGAGCATCTAGGCCAACAAAGTTATCCCCGACAAGCTCTCTCCCGGCATCATCCTCCGTGGCTAGTGTCTCACTGCCGCCCTGGGAAGAGCTCTTGTTTCCAGCCTTCCCTTTGTACATCACCCCTTCATCTCTAGTGGCCTTCTCCACCAAGGTGCTTGACCACTGGAGCTCTTCATCAGTGGAAGGGAGCTGCCAAGTGGCAACACCCCCTCAGCGTTGCACTCCGGCATCCACTTTAGTATCTGATCACGAGCAGAGTTGATGTTCAGGGGAATGACGATTGCCGGTATCTTGAACATCTCGAAGCGACCAAATAGCTGGTCGCACAACCTAGCATGGTCATAAACCAACAAGTTATTGGCCAGCCCCGACAATAGTCTCATCCTGTCTGCTGCGTCGCCATACAGCCACGCAGGCCTATCCCTTTCCTGCAGTGGTGAGATGCGGCGTATGAGGAAGTTTGCCCCCACATGTTCGATGGTTAATCCGGCAGCCGCCAGGCGAATGATCATATTGATTGTCAGGCACAACCTGTCCTCGGAGAGGCCCTTGGCGCTCCAATCCTTGCCGCGCTCGACGCACACTTGCCACGCTTCACAAAACTCGAGGGCTTCTTTGTCCTGAATCCAGCACCAGTCCCCTCTCCATTCATGCCATCTCTCGCTTTGGTACCCGGGGAGGTAATCCTTCTTCGATCGGGGAATCCAACTGATGATTCCAGAACGGTTTACTTTTCTCTCCACCCGCGAGACAAAGTAGTGCCAGAATAAATCCACGTTGGGCTTCACCCCAACAAAATTCTCGCACAAGTGCGTGAAGATGGCCATGGTCGCCATTGCATTCGGCATGAAGTCGAGGAGGTTGAATCCGTAGATGTTCATGATCGCCTCAAAGAATTCAGAAAAAGGAGGGAAAAGACCACATAAGAAATAAGCGGCAAAGAACCGATAAGAATTGGGAGGATTCACCTTGCCTGCAGTGAAGACCACTCGCGCTTCGTGCCCTTTCTCAATGGGCCGCCCCCACAAGTACCTATACTTCGCCTAAAGCATGGAGCCGCTCAAGGTGGATGGAACAAAGACGACGTCCGCGCTCCTCTTCTTGTTCAGCTCTCCGATCTTTTGCTCCCCTCGGCGGCGAGCTCCTTCGCCATGGTGGTTGGCTTCTTCTTGTCCACAGGCTTATTCTCCATTGTTGAGGAAATGCGAGAAGGGTTCGTTGGGGAGGATGGCAGCGGTAGGAGAAGCAAGATGGGGAACTACCGTTTGGCTTGCGGAGGAAGAAGATGGAGGAGTGGGGCGAGAGTCGGGTGAATCGTGCCGTTCTGATTTTCTCTGCTCTTCAGAGGGGAGGAAAGTGGGATAGAGGCATGGCGCTTCAAAAAGTTACCATTTTACCATAATTGCAACCACCCCATGACCCCATGATGTGCAGTAATTGCGCAAGGTGAACATTGGATTGACTAGTCACTATGGCAAACCGTCACCGCCCTCTCTCGCCACGTGTCCGCGCACTGTTTGGGGCCTAACCTAGCATGGCACGCGACACGTATGGCTTAGGCCCGGGGGCTTATGTCGGGTAAAATATAGAGGGGCTATTATTTTCCCCTGACTCGTGCATGAACAATCCAAGAACAAAATAGAGATTGAAAGACCAAGAGGTTTGAAGATTCAACATGCAGCTCAGGAGAACCAAGACTAAGCCTAAGGAGCAGGATATCGGAAAGAGAATGGCCTCCCTTGCCGGGCAGGCGATCCCGGCAAGGCGTGTGGCCACCACCAGAAGCAAAGCAATCAAGGCTCCCCGACAGAGCCTGCCGGGGCTTGCGGGGGCAGAACCACCCCACCTACCACTCCAGCACGACCCGCATCATCAATCAATGCGGTGTCAAGCTGCAAGATGATTAAGTGGCAACCATTGGCCACATGGCGGCCATTTCCTATAGAGAAGCCTACAGATGACACCCGTCCTGCCACGTGTCAAGAAAGCAGGAGCGGAGCTGGCAAGATAGCCTGGCAGGCCTTGCCGGACGACCAGTAATGTGACACTAAGCGGTGACTTTAATGCACCCTATCAGCCCGCAGAGTTAGGTATGATAGCATTGTTTTCTATCATATCAGTTGATAAGGACCACTTTGCCATTGTGGTGACCCCTTAATCTATAAAAGGAGGCCCATGGCACTCGTAAGGAGGGGTTAGAAGGATGGAAAGTTAACAACCCGAAGCCACCACATACACGTAGTAGCCGCAGGCTAACCTTGCCAGGCAAGTGTACTACGAACCACCACATCCATTCTTCCGTCAATCCACTAAAGCAGGAGTAGGGTCTTACGCCTCACGACGCCCCGAAACTGGGTAAATCGAGTGTGCGATCCCTGCCGCGTGACCGTGCGTTGGTCTGCTCTTTGTGCAATGCATCGCCCCCCTGCCGAACCAGCAAGGGGCCGCCTGGCCCCATAGGTGGCCGCAGAAATCCCGCGACACATATAGTTCACCCCAATGAACTATTTGTGATGAGCAAATACAACAGAAACGGTCAGCCAGATCAAGGTGTGTGCGATAAATGGCATACACTTCACTCGGATGAACTGTGTTCGAGTAGGCAACACTATAGAAACGGTCAGCCAGATCAAGGTGTGTGCGATAGAGGGCATACAGTTGATTCCGATGAAATGTTTGTGTTCGTCCAAGAGAACAAAAAACGGTTCAACTTAACAAGATGTGTGTGATACACGGCAAACAGGTCCATAATCAGAAATGTGTGCGAAGACCGATAATAACACAAACGATTGTTGTTAATAAGCCATGTGTGTTGTGGACAAACAATTGTGAGCAATTGATGAGATCATCACCGACAGGTTCCCTAGTATGATCTGTGTGCGATGCCATTGCACACAGATCAATGGCATATATGTACTTATAACTTATAAGGACATGATTCCATAAACATATTGAACGCTCAATTTCATTGGTGGCTAGTACACACATGACCTTTGCACACACCAACGTATGTTCCAAAATGAGTAGAAAACTCAAATAATGTATAAAAAGGCAAACGAACCATGACTAATTTCATATTTCTAGGATGACGCTATTATAGTTGCATGTTGCATTTGTAAAATAAATCAAGGCGGGAAGAGACAACGTATGTCATTTTGCACACGTAGGTGAAAAGTTCCCTCTCGGAACCATGAGGCTTTTTGAGAGAATCTCTAGTTTGTAAGACGTTCATACCAAAACTTGTCCCAAATTGCTCTATTTTTTTACCACAACATGTTCGTGCAATGTCATAATACCATACTGTGGGGACCCCGACTCATAAGTCAAGATCACCGATTGCACGTGTATGGTGATCCTAGAGATCAATGCTCACTGACCACACAGAAGCTGAATAACAAGAGTCTTACATCCATACATACCGTCTTACACAAATTATGACCATTATGCTCAAGTCTTACATAGATAAAGCCTCAAGGGTTGAATACCAAATAAACTTAAGCAGCGGAAATCTCTGTTGATAAGTAGAACCCATGCCATCTGCTTATCCCTACAGGCATTCTGACTGGGAAAACGTCCTAGTTCACATGTTTGTCTCCAAAGAATTCCTCTTCAAAGTCTTGTCTTCCATGCCTGGCCAATTAAATAACCAGTGGTAAGCCAATGAGTACTTTGAATGTACTCGCAACCAAACCATGTTTTCTTTCAAGATACAACAATGCATGATATAGGTAAATCTTGTAGAAAGCTAATTTTATTGTTCTATGACATGTTCAACAACTTGTTAAACATGCATCATATGAATTCAAGTAACCATAGGGACTGGTTACAGATATCAACATAAATGGAGTGGGCATCAACCCAACTCAATCATGTCAAATCCTTTGACTTGACCCAAGTAGTTCTTCCCACTTATCCAAACACACACACACTGGTTTGTAAACGTGTGGACGTAGCCCAAGAGCGGTTACCCAACTGTCCTTAACCGTGGACACAGCTATTCGAATAGTTTGACACTCTGCAGAGATTGGAAACTTTACCCACAAGACTCGGGGAACTTCTGTGTCAAGCCACAACTCGCGGTATATTACATACCCGAGGTAAGCACCCGGACATTATCTTTCCCTTGAAAACACTAACAAAGAGTCCACTCATTGGCTCTTGTCCTCACAATGTACATCATACGAGACTCACTTGAGATCGTACCATCCAAGAGGGGACACAACGGTGTGCCTGGTGTCTGTAAAAATAGCCATAGTCGCCCTACCTGGCATGACTCCGTATTGAGAGGGTAACTCATACTCTCCCGCCACTAGTAATGCGGGCTCCCTGCTAGTATTGACCAAAGTAATCAACAAAGCACCGTCCCATAAGGGGTTTTGTGGTTGCACATGTAAGGTTGGAATAACGGTCGCAACTTAAACCAATCAATTTTCACAAACACACTCACACAACTTGCTCTGGTACACCACTTCTTTGTCAAGTGGTTACCTAGCTCATCATCTCCCTCGGGCATTACTTTCACCCAACGGGGTTTTCAAAAAGTCTTTGGAAATACTTTTGTCTCCATCACCATGCATATACCCGTCCCATTTGCGTAGCATCTACTTTAGCTTCCTATCTACTCCCGCCGGCATAACCCTCGCAGGAAGGTAGGGTCATGCATAATGCAAGTATCAACAAGGAGTAAATGAAGGAAACCCACCGAAGTGGCTACCATCTCATCACAATTCCGATGCAACAATAATAAAGTGCTATATGACATGCATAAAAAGGGGGTTTATAGACATGGTCAAAGGGATGCTTGCCTAGCTCAGCAAAGTCTTCGGGGTCTTCAAAGTCTTCTGGTCTAACTCCCTCGTCAACAACACAATCTATCGTCGCAAAATAACGGCGAGAAAAATAAGGCAATAACAAAACAGAAAAAAGTGATCTTAAAAATGTTGACTGATTTTTGTTAAATATTAGGATGGAAACTATAAGAATGTAAAAATTCTTATTCTTGGATTTGGAGTTATAGAATAATAGAAATGGATTTTCAGAGGGGAATATAAATGCTCAAATTTGAATTTAAATTTGATCAGTACAGATGGATTTGCCTGAAAGTTAGATCATTAAATAAGTGAGGGTTTTAGGTGAATATAAGAGTTGGAATTATTGAATTTGGATAAATATTTTATCTTGTGGAATTTTTAGAAAACAGACATAAAAGAAAAAGGGAAATGGTACTGTGCCACAGGGCCAAAAAGACCACAGTGCAGCAGGCCCAGAGGAGATTCAGCCCGTGCGAGGCTGCCACGTCGAAGGCGTCTTTGGGAAATAGGGCTCCAGCCGACAGGCAAACCGGTACACGCGCGCATGTGTGTTTAAACCTGACGGGTGGGATCCCTCCGTCAGGGTGTGTGGCTGACAGTAGGGGCCCACGGCCGTCGTCGTCTACCTCTGGCCAGAGGCCGCGGCGAGCTCACCGACGTCGCTGTGGTCGACGGTGAGGCGATCTGAGGGCACCGACGTGCTCATGACGTAGTCGCCAATCGGGTGGAGGTGGAGTTGGTCGTTGGGGTGCAGGGGTTCGTCGGCGACGAGGAAGCCGGCGAAAGGGCTTCGGGAGGTGCTTGCTCCGGTCAATTTTGGCTGCAATACAGAGGGGGAACATAGGGGAATGGTCAGGGAGGTGCATCAGTTCTAGATCGAGTGCTAGAAGAGGCGGAGAGGGCTTGTACCTCTGGATCGACGGTGACCCGAGGCGGCATAGCTCGAGCTCGATCTCAAGCTCGAGTGCTCCTGGAGAAGAATGGGAGGCGCAGGGGGAAGATTGGGAGTGGGAGAGAGCTGGGTGCGTCGACAGGGAGGCCATGGGTGGCTTTATATGGCCTCTCCGGAGCTCACCGTGGACTCGTACGCCGGCGAGGATGCATTCATAGCTAGAGGCCACGGGAGCACACGTGAGTGAGTTCGAGGCGTTCGTGGAGGAGGTCTATGACTAGGGGAAGGAATAGAAGGAGCGGGAAAGGTGCTAGAGGGGTCGCACGTGTGAAGCCACTCATTGGAGCTCGCGACCGGCCGGCGCGCGTGCGAGAGAAGCAGCAGGAGGTAGAATGAGGAGGGGGACAGAGGTGTAGCATGTCGCGGACGTCGAGGCCCCTCGTGAGGCGCGCTGGGGGGCGAGGTCGCCAAAGGCATTGGGTAGAGGGCGGCTACAGTGAGGGAGCACGCTGTAGCATGCTCTAGAGCGTGCAAATGGCCGACATGCCATTTTATATGCACAATGAGCACGTCCATTGGTGGCTAGTAGGTGTGGGAGAGGGTAAAGAAAGGAGAGGGAGCCTTGGATGCTCTGGAGGGGCTCTGGTGAGAGAGGAGGGGTGAGAGAGAAGGGTGTCGTGGCCGTCCATAGGGGTAAATGAGGAGGTTTCACCCCTCAATCATTGAGCTGAGGCCAAGGGAGAGTTACTGGAGGTAGAAGAGGGCTAGAAGTAGCTGTGGTAAAAAGTTGAGCCCATGGAGATTAGTGGAAGAGGTCAAAGTGATGCTTTTGGAAAATTGGCAGAAGGTGTTTGTTGCCGGTTTGGGCAAGAAAATGAATTGCACTTGACATGAGACTTAACAGGATGGAATGGCATATAGAAATAGGGTGTTCCACCAAATTTGATTTCATTTGGGTAAAGTTGCCAATGCAACTTTTGTAAACCCTAGATATTCACAGAAATGCATTTACCAAGATCTAGTTATGCAGACCCATTCCCCTTGATACACCACTTGTTGTAATGTCATCATTTGGGGTCTTGAGCATGTACACAAAGTTTGGGGTCACTTGGAATAAGATGGCAATGTAGAGTTGTTCAAACTTGGATTTGGACATAGAGTGTTTTGGGGCACTTTTGTGAACCAAAATGACTTTCATTGAGATGAAACTTTGCATGATCATCACATTATGCATATGTGACTTGCTAGAATTTTTCTGGATTTTTTTGAAAATATTTCTTATATAAATATCTCAAATACTTGAAATGAACAGAAACGGTTTTGGAGGGTTTTGTCCAATATTTTGAACATAACCATGTGTTGAAACTCATATATATGGAAAATATATGTCCTATGAGTTTCAAAAAAATTTCTAAAGTATTTTTGTAAATGTAAAATATTTTTTACCTATTAAAGACCATTTCTAGCCTAAAGAAAAAGCCTTTAAATACAATAGCAAAATAACTATTAAAATAATATTTTTGTGCTTTCTGGGAGTCCTATATCTCATAGGAGTCAAATACATATTTTGAAAGATTTTTACTGCCCTTAATTAAGTGCTTGCAGTGCAAGCCTCAATTCAGGAGTTTTGGAAAACCTAATTTTAAAAATCCTTTTAGGCCAAATTATATTTGTAAGAAAATACTATTATATCCTATACACATGGTGTGGTCATTGGGCAAAGTTTTGGATCAAGGAGAAGGAGTATAAGAGGTGGATAATTTATTTGATTTTTAGAGCGCTTGCAAACAGCAGACAAACATTCAATAAAAGCAAAGTCCAAAACACTCAAAATTTTTTGTCAAACCACATTTTAGCATGATTATTAGCTTAAGTGTGGTGGCATGAAAATCGGGGTGTGACACATGCCAAGTTTTATGATTTTCAAGCGAGTTTTGGATTTACAGTAATTTTAAAACTAGGTTTCTTAATGTTTATTGACGAGTGGACACCACCTTGGATATGCTTTTTCCTGGTGGGTCCCAAATGTCAGAATCAAAATCGTTCATTACCATGCAAATTTTATTATTAAGAACTACATCCAATTTCGTGTGCTAGCCTAATATAAGTTTATGGGTGTTGGCGGGCGCCAATACCTTGCGAGTTCTGTAATGAAGAATGATCTCAAGGATCCCACAAGAATGATGTTCTTTCCCTATGTTGTGATTGCTTATAATATTTATGTCTTAATTAAAGAAATGGCAAGCCATTGGCCCAGTATGAAAGAAAGTATGGGTCAAAGCCGTGTTGAAAAGAGCAACAATATCTAACTACAGCTTACAAAAGGTACGAAAGCACGAGGATTAATTGTTCATCAGGTTTAGACAAAACCCAGATTAAATAGGGAAATAATGTCTAACTCAACCAAAGTTTTCGGCAGTCACAATCAAATGGATCTGTCTGCTCCATAAAATCAAGATCCTAGTACAAAAGATCTACTGGTCCATGATGACGACAAGTTATTGTAAATAGAGGCCGAGCATGTTCAGAAGTCCTTTTGACCACCTAAAACTTCTTTTTGTGTTGTTTAACATGTCCATCCATGAGAAATTCCTTGTTGAAAAACTTAATCCTCATAGACAATAGGGCTCTCACATTCAACATGAAGAATGTGACAAAGCTAGTGTTTGCACGGTTGGATGCATATCCTTCCACCATTATTGTCTTCAAACGAATATATTGAATTCCGAGAAAATCATTGTGCTTCCTCTACCATCGATTGGTTAGACCTTTTTCTCGAAGCCCAAGTACCTAAATAGACATGAAGAATGAAAACAGTTAATGTCTAAAATAGAGTATGTCCAAGGAGCAATAGTTGAATGGTTGATTCTAGTACGTTATATATGGGCTTTCAATGTGTGTAAAATCATCACCTCTATAAACAAATTCTCCAGAAATGGAAAGCATTGCATCAAGCTAATAATGGTGTTCAGATCAAGACACCCTGCATAAATATATAAGGTCTTGACAGATCACGCACCCCTGATAGGCCATACACGGACGAGCTCCTCATACGAAGCAACCTTTGAATTGAAGGGGCATCTTTGATGATGAGCTCTTCTCCTTCAAAACTAATTCCAATTCTTACAAGGTGAGGCAACTTTATTTTGAGACATGGGATATGGATTCCATTTACAAAAACAAGCACCAAACGCTCCAAGGCAGGGTGAGGGAGTCCTAGATTAGGGGGTCTCCGGACAGCCGGACTATATCTTTTGGCCGGACTGTTGGACTATGAAGATACAAGATTGAACACTTCGTCCTATGTCCGGATGGGACTTTCCTTGGCGTGGAAGGCAAGCTTGGCAATATGGATATGTAGATCTCCTCCCTTGTAACCTACTTTGTGTAACCCTAGCCCCCTCCGGTGTCTATATAAACCGGAGGGTTTAGTCCGTAGGACAACAAACAATCATACCATAGGATAGCTTCTAGGGTTTAGCCTCTACGATCTCGTGGTAGATCAACTCTTGTAATACTCATATCATCAAGATCAATCAAGAAGGACGTAGGGTATTACCTCCATCAAGAGGGCCCGAACCTGGGTAAACATCGTGTCCCCTACCTCCTGTTACCATCCGCCTTAGACGCATAGTTTGGGACCCCCTACCTGAGATCCGCCGGTTTTGACACCGAAATTGGTGCTTTCATTGAGAGTTCCACTGTGCCGTCACCATAAGGCTTGATGGCTCCTTCGATCATCGGTAACGATGTGGTCTAGGGCGAGGTTTTCCTCCCCGGACAGATCCTCATATTCAGTGGCTTCGCACTGCGGGCCAACTCGCTTGGCCATCTGGAGCAGATCGAGAGCTATGCCCCTGGCGATCAGATCAGGTTGGGAAACCTAAACTACACTTCCGACATCTGCGAAGACTTGATCTTTGACGAATTCGAGCCCATGTCGGGTGCGCCGAACGATCACGACGAGCATGATTTAGCTCTGCCGTCGGACAGTGTTCAGGAGATCACACCTACAACTACTCCGACCTTCAATCCGGAGCAAATTGCGCCATCTGAGGATGGAGGGATAGACCCCGCCATGGAGGCTGCACTCTCAGTGGCGATGGACCCAGATACTGACTTCACCCCTTACAAGAGTTGTGTTGCCGAACCACTGGATTCGTCTCCGGCCACGGACTCCGATCCTCCTGTATCTGTGCCTATCGAATCCGATTGGGCGCCGATCATGGAGTTCAGCTCCGCGAATATCCTTCAGCACTCGCATTTTGGCGATGTGCTAAATTCATTAAGGTCTCTCTCCTTGTTAGGAGAACCTTGGCCGAACTATGTCTGGCTAGAATGGGATGCAGACGACAAAGAAATTCGCTCCCCACCCACCACCCACTTAGTACCACTGTCAATGATTTAACCGACATGCTCGACTTCGACTCCGAAGACATCGATGGTATGGAGGACGATGTAGGAGACAAACAGGAACCACCACCCACAGGGCGCTGGACCGCCACCTCATCATATGATATATACATGGTGGACACCCCCAAAGAAGGCAATGGCGACGAGACAGCGGAGGAAGACCCCTCCAAGAAGCAACCCAAGCGCCGACGTCAGCGGCGCCGCTCTAAGTCCCACCATAGCAAAAGTATTGATACCGGCACAAGAGACAATAACACCCCGGATAGTGCCGAAGAAGACAATAATCCCCTCCAGCACGATTTAGAGCAGGAGGGTGAACAAGCTAGACCTCCAGAGCGGGCAGCAGATGGTGAATTGGAGGAGGAAAATTACATGCTTCTCTCCGAAGACGAGGTGAGCCTCGGCAACGAAGAATTTATCGTGCCTGAGGATCTCGTCGAGCAGAAGTGCTTCAAGCGCCGGCTTATGGCCACATCAAATAGCCTGAAGAAAAAGCAACAACAGCTTCAAGCTGATCAAGATCTACTAGCAGACAGATGGACCGAAGTCCTTGCGGCCGAGGAATACGAACTCGAGCGCCCCTCCAAGAGTTACCCAGAGCGCAGGTTGCTACCTCACCTCGAAGAGGAAACATTGAAACCTACATCACCAGTGTACGATACGACTGACTGGCCACCTCGTGGCTGAGCCAGAGAGGCGTTTCAGCCTGAAGCTCAGCCTGCACCCCCTGCCACTCAGAAAAAAATACCAAGGCCCGGGGCAAGACACGGGACATGCGAGACATATTGGAAAACAAGGCAAAACATGCAAGATCGATCTACGGATCACGGGGCGTGCACCAACACGCGATGATGATCGTCACGCCGGATACACTAAAAGCAAATCCGGCCGAGCCAGCCACGGCAGACCAGACTCGTATGAACCGCGTCGCGATATAGCCCGGCACAGAGGCACCGCACACCCCTAATGCTTCATTGATGAAGTAATGGATCATGAATTCCCAGAAGAGTTTAAACCCGTAAACATCGAATCATACGATGGTACTACAGACCCCGTGGTATGATAGAAGACTTCTTCCTCCACATTCACATGTCCCGCGGGGATGACCTACATGCCATCAAGTATCTCCCACTCAAACTCAAAGGGCCGGCTCGGCGTTGGCTCAATAGCTTGCCGGTAAACTCCATCGGACGTTGGGAGAACCTGGCAGAGGCATTCCTGGACAATTTCCAGGGCACTTATGTGCGACCACCGGACGCTGACGATTTAAGTCATATAACCCAGCAGCCAGGGGAATCAGCCAGGAAATTCTGGACCCGGTTCCTAACCAAGAAGAACCAAATTGTCGACTGTCCGGATGCAGAGGCCTTAGCAGCATTTAAGCATAATATCCGTGATGAATGGCTCGCCCGGCACCTCGGCCAAGAGAAGCCTAAATCCATGGCAGCCCTGACGACACATATGACCCGCTTTTGTGTGGGCGAAGATAGCTGGTTGGCTCGTAGTACCAATACAGCAAGCAAACCTGGCATATCAGAAGCCAGGGATAGCAACGGCAAACCACGACGCAACAAACACAAGCGCCGCAAATATGGTGAAAACTCCAAAAATACGACAGTTAATGCCGGGTTCAGGGGCTCAAAGTCCGGTCAGCGGAAAGGGCCACCCAAAAATACAAATCCGGGTCCATCAAGTCTGGACTGCATACTCGCTCGCCAATGACAAATTCATGGCACCCCAGAAACGCCAGCCACCCATACCATTAGAGAATGTTGGGTCTTCAAACAAGCCGGCAAGGCAGGCGCCAAAAACGAAGAGCGGTCTCAAAGCGACGACAGCGACGAAGAACCCAGATCGCCAAACACAGTAGGTCAAAAGAACCCCCCCCTATATTCAACCAGTGAATGTGGTAAATACCACCCAAATTGCCAACTTGGACCAGATATGCACCCTTAGGGACGGCGGCTCAACGGAACTAGCCGCCCCACAATATAAGCTAGGGCCGGTCACCATCAACTGCATGGATCATCCGGTTAACGCCAATCAGGGCAATCCAGCCGCACTAATCCTCGACCCAATAGTAGACGGGTTCCACCTCACTCGAGTCCTTATGGACAGAGGTAGAAGTTTAAATCTGCTTTACCAGGACACAGTGCTCAAGATGGGCATCGATCATTCAGCGATCAAGCCCACTAAAGCCACTTTTAGAGGCATCATACCAGGTATGGAGGTTAGTTGTATAGGCTCCACTAGCCTCGAGGTAATCTTCGGATCACCAGAAAATTACCGTATCGAAGAGTTAATCTTCGAAATCGCCCCTTTCCGCAGTGACTATCAAGCACTGCTCGGGCGAACCGCGTTCGCTCGATTCAACACGGTGCCACATTACGCCTACCGTAAGCTCAAAATTCCCGGTCCACACGGCGTCATCGCGGTTCATGGCAAGGACGAACCTTGCTTCGGCACCAACAAATACATCACTGCCTTAGCAGCAGAAACAACGAGCAACACCTTGCAGCCGAACCTCGAGGCGATGCCCGGGCTCCCGGACACTGTCAAGGGGCTCCGAACTACTGCGTGGAAGGATACCCCAGCTCGTCCAGAGCTCAACTAAAACACTCCGGCGAAGGCCATGACACGCAAACATTTCTTATATTTCCTTCGCAGGTTCACCTTTGCACTGACCAGGACGGACTCCACAGAGGCAGCTCGAATGCGTCAGGGGATCCTTAGACATTCCCCGCAGTGAACGTCCGGCTATAATACAGATCCGCACTCAACTGCTTCCCACTGGTCACAGCAGGTTATGCTATCACAACTCCTTTTTTATCACATTACTTGTACCCATACGCATAGACGTATTATTCAAATACAACATATAGATTTATATGATGTTTACCTGCTGATTATTTCTTATCAAAATCATTTCGTCAAGTGGCATCCGTACACAGCGATATGCCTTAAATATGCCAGGGGCTTAATTTTTCCCGTAACACGGCAATAAAAGTCCAAACACCTTCATGGAAGTTCGGCACCCCGAACCTATAGCATTATATGCATCAGCTCTGAATCATGTCTTGGGTCAATAGTTGGGTTTGCCTGCCTCCCATGTTTTGGTACCTTATGTTCTGCTATATCGGCTAAGGTAGCACTGGGAGAACTACTACGATTGTGTCCCGGTTCATCCGGATGAGCACCTCAGTGGAGAAAGCCGAAGACTGACTATCATGATACGGCGACAGCTGGTCAGCTGTTCGCGCGGTCACAAAATCTTTAAGGATTTCTCCTGCATAATGCCATAACCAATGCAGCGTGCGATGGATCGGCTTTTTATCCGATCAGGCGCTTATAGAGCCCCCAGTACGGTCTTCCGAACAGAAGGGGCTGCACCGACCATACTAAAGCTCCTATGGCTAAGTGAGAGTGATAAAGCCCTATAGTCCGATTGCCTGGTTCGTTGTGCTGAGCACCTCCTTCGGAGGACCCAAAATTGGGATAAAGAGCGCTCAGTTTTATCCCGAACACCCCCGTACTTCTTACGTGGGGGCAGAAGCCGACGACTGGCCAACTCTTAGCCTTAACATACAAACGGCCGCACAGGAGGGTAAACTTTTTTATAACATGCGACATATGAACGACCTTGTTCAAACATTACAAAGGACAACATGATCGGCATTCATGGAAATATAATGTCCATTGTGCATAGCTCCGCTGCAAGGTAGGATCCTTTCAGGACGCTCTTATAATATAATCCGGGCTTGCGGTGCTCCTTCCCCTCTGGCGATCCATCGCTCACTAGCTTTTCGGCATCCATCTTCCCCCAGTGCACCTCTGCGAGGGCGAAGGCCATTCGCGCTCCTTCTATACAGACCGACCGCTTGATGATGTCAAGTCGAGGTCAAGCGTTTACAAGCCGCCTCACGAGCCCGAAGTAGCTTCTTAGAATCGGCTCGGCAGGCCATAGCCGGATAACCATATCTTTCATGGCTAGTTCCGCCGCCTTATGCAGTTCGATCAGCTGTTTCAGTTGATCGGCAAAAGGCACCGGATAATTCGGCGCCAAATACTGCGACCAAAAGAGCTTATCGGCGGTGTTCCTTCCTTCGGCTCGGTAGAATTGAGCGGCATCTGATATGCTGTGAGGTAGCTCGGCAAATACACCTGAGAAGTCCGGATTCACAATCACAAACATAGTTTTCCCTTCAAATACTTGCTTTACATGGGAAAAGCCTTACCCGCCGCGATCTTCCTTGCCTCTTGGATCCCCTGCAGGGCAGTTTGGGTCTCCCCCCGGGCGTCACTCGTTGGAGCAAATGATGAGGTGCAGCGAGGCCTCCGACAGATCAACCAGCACAACCGCAAGTTTTTTCAGAAGTGGGAGTCAAAGCATTTGTACCAAATTGTCTGCTAGATGGCACTGGGTCAAGGTGGGAGTATGGAGAGAGGAGGAAACCCTGAGATGGACATGGGTTGTGAGGGAACAAATGCAGCGATTGGTGGTAACCTAGTGTTGTAGTAATGGTAGAACTCAAGCTGCTCAAGTTTTTTGAATTGACGGTATGTCAGCCAGGCGCCCACCATCCGGGGTATGTCCAGCAGGTAGCATGCCGGGATGCGAATGCATTGAACGGAGCCCTGGTGGGACGAGATGATGGCTCCGAGGAGTTCAGAATCATCATCGACAAATAGCTTATGACAGCCGAGATTAAGAGGCGCGACTCACCATTGGGTGCAAAGCAATATGACAATGATGAAGCGTGCCACAAATACGATGTCAACTACATGTTGATGCAAAGAAATATGACAATGATGAAGCGTGCCATAATAAACGAAACGGTGGAAAGTTGCATGGCAATATATCTCGGAATGCCTATGGAAATGCCATAATAGGTAGGTATGGTGGCTGTTTTGAGAAAGGTATATGGTGGGTTTATGGCACCGGCAAAAGTTGCGCGGCACTAGAGTGGCTAGCAATGGTGGAAGGGTGAGAGTGTGTACAATCCATGGAATCAACATTAGTCATAAAGTTCTCACATACTTATTGCAAAAATATATTAGTCATCGAAACAAAGTACTACGCGCATGCTCCTAGGGGGATAGATTGGTAGGAAAAGACAATCACTCGTCCCCAACCGCCACTCATAAGGAAGACAATCAAAAAATAACTCATGCTCCATCTTCGTTATACAATGGTTCACCATACCTGCATACTACGTGAATCACAAACCTTAACACAAGTATTTCTCCAATTCACAATTACTCACCAGCATGACTCTAATATCACCATCTTTATATCTTTAAACAATCATAAGGAATCAAACTTCTCATATCATTCAATGCACTTTATATGAAAGTTTTTATTATATCCCTCTTAGATGCCCATCATATTAAGACTAAATTCAAAATGTAAGCATACTACCATGTTGTTTAAAGACCCTCAAAATAATATAAGTGAAGCACTAGAGCAAATGACAAACTACTCCAAAAGATATAAGCGAAGCAAAGTGAGTAGTTGAATAATTATGTAACTATATGAAGACTCTCTAACATTTAAGAATTTCAGATCTTGGGATATCTTTCAAACAGCAAGCAAATCCTAATAAAATAAAATGACGATCCAAGCAAAACACATATCATGTGGTCATTAAAAATATAGCTCCAAGTAAGGTTATCGATGAACGAAGACGAAAGTGGGGATGCCATCCGGGGCATCCCCAAGCTTAGGCTCTTGGTTGTCCTTGAATATTACCTTGGGGTGCCTTGGGCATCCCCAAGCTTAGGCTCTTGCCACCACTTATTCCTTAGTCCATCAAAACTTCACCCAAAACTTGAAAACTTCACAACACAAAACTCAACAAAAATCTCATAAGCACCTTTAGTATAAGAAATAAATCACCACTTTTGGTACCATGGTGAACTCATTCTTTATTTATATTGGTGTAATATCTACTGTATTCCAACTTCCCAATGGTTCATACCATCCGATACTACTCATAGATTCATTAAAATAAGCAAACAACACACAGAAAACAGAATCTATCAAAAACATAATAGTCTAGAGTAATCTGTAACTCTCGAGTACTTCTGTAACTCCGAAAATTCTGAAAAATTAGGACAGCCGGAGAAATTTGTTTATCAATCTTTCACAAAAAGAATCAGAATTTTATGATGCTCCTGTTAAAAATGAGAATTGTTTTCCAGAGCACAAAAGTTTCTGTTTTTCAACAAGATCAAATCAACTATCACCATAGATCATCCCAAAGGTCTTACTTGGCACTTTATTGAGACAAAAGCTATAAAACATGATTACGACAGTATCCTAATCATGTGAACACACCAAAACAGTAGGTATAAATATTGGGTTGTTAGAATACATGTCATCATAGTAATCATCATAGATAGCAACTTTGTTCTCATAATCAATTGGAACCTCTTCCGAAATACTGGATTCATCACTAAATAAAGTCATGACCTCTTCAAACCCACTTTCACAAATATTATAAGATTGAACACCCTCGAAAATAGTGGGATAATTATTTTCTAAAGTTGACACCCTTCCAAACCCACTTTCATAAACATAATCATTATAAATAGGAGGCATGCTACCATCATAATAAACTTGCTCATCAAAACTTGGGGGACAACAAATATCTTCTTCATCAAACCTAGCATCCCAAGCTTGTGGCTTTGCACATCATTAGCATCATGGATATTCATAGAATTCATACTAACAACATTGCAATCATGCTCATCATTCTAAGATTTAGTGCCAAACATTTTATTAACTTCTTCTTCTAACACTGGAGCACAATTTTCCTGGCCATCATTTTCATGAAAGACATTAAGAAGATGAAGCATATGAGGCAACCTCAATTCCATTTTTTGTAATTTTTCTTTTATAGACTACTGATAAAACAAGAAACTAAAAGATTCAATTGCAAGATCTAAAGATATACCTTCAAGCACACAGCTCCCGGGTAATGGCGCCAGAAAATAGCTTGATGTCTACTACGCAACCTTCTTCTTGTATTCTCATGTTGGGCCTCCAAGCGTAAGTTTTGTAGGACAGTAGCAAATTTCCCTCAAGTGGGTGACCTAAGGTTTATTAATCCGTGGGAGGCGTAGGATGAAGATATCCTCTCTCAAACAACTCTGCAACCAAATAACAAAGAGTCTCTTGTGCCAACACACCCGATACAGTGGTAAATTGTACAGGTGCACTAGTTCGAAGAAGAGATATTCATACACGTGTAATATGGTTGGTACGTATGGGTTTTTGTAATCTGAAAATATAAAAATAGAAAGGTAACTAGTAGTAAAAGTGAGCGAAAACGGTATTGCAATGCTTGGAAACAAGGCCAAGGGTTCATACTTTCACTAGTGCAAGTTCTCTCAACAACGATAACATAATTAGATCATATGGAAGTACCTCAACGTGCGACAAAAGTCACTCCAAAGTTCCTATCACAGAGAACATAAGATGAAATTTCTTGTAGGGTACAAAACCACCTCAAAGTTATTCTTTCCGATCAATCATTGAGCTATTCTATAAGTGTCACAAACAACCCTAGAGTTCGTAGTAAAATTACACCATATGACACACATCAATCAACCGTAATGTCACCTAGATACTCCAATGTCACCACAAGTATCCGTAGGTCAATTATACGATACGCATCAAACAACTTCAGATTCATAATTCAATCCAACACAAAGAACCTCAAAGAGTGCCCCAAGATTTCTACCAGAGAAACAAAGACGAAAACGTGCATCAAACCCTATGCATAGATTACCCCAATGTCACCTTGGGAATCCGCAAGTTGAGTGCCAAAACATGCATAAAGTGAATCAATAGAATACCCATTGTCACCAAAGGTATCCTGCGCAGGACATACATCAAGTGTTCTCAAATCCATAATAGTATTTAATCCGATAATAGTGAATCCTCAAAGGTAAAACTCGCGGTACATCAAGATCATGCATATCAAGAACATGACACACAGAGAGAGAGAGAGACAGAGAGAGATCAAGCATATAGCTACTGGTACATACCCTCAGCCCCGAGGGCGAACTACTCTCTCCTTGTCATGGAGAGCGCTGGGATGATGAAGATGGCCACCGGTGATGGTTTCCCCCTCCGGCAGGGAGCCGAAACGGGCTCCCGATTGGTTTTTCATGGCTATAGAGGCTTGCGGCGGCGAAACTCCCGATCTAGGTTTTGTTCTGGGGTTTTGGGGATTTATAGGAGGTGTTGGTGTCAGGGACAAATCAAGGGGGCCCATGAGGCGACGACAAGGACGGGGGGCGCACCCTAGGGCGGGACGCCCTCCACCCTGGTGGTGGCCTCGGGACTCCTCTTCGATATCTTTTTGTTCTAGTATTTTTTATATTTTCCAAAAATATTCTCCATAAATTTTTAGCTCGTTTGGACTCCATTTGATATTCCTTTTCTGCGAAACTCAAAAACATGGAAAAACAGAAACTAGCACTAGGCTCTAGGTTAATAGGCTAGTCCCAAAAGTCATATAAAATAGCATATAAATGCATACAAAACATCTAAGATAGATAATATAATAGCATGGAACAATAAAAAATTATAGATACATTGGAGACGTATCAGCCAATGTCCCAAAGAGGTTTATCGTGGCCTCGTGGCCCGATGTGGGTGAGGTGGCCGCCGAGGTGTCCCCGTCGTCCTCCGCGGGCTCTATATTGAGCCACCGTCGGCAGTCGCCAGATGCGCCCGCCGTTGTGCCCCTACGGCGGTTTGAGTACTTCCTCGTCCTCCCTCGGGCCCGACCACCGATGAGGTCCTACCTCGGGGTCCGGTAGTGTCTGTGGGGGACATGGGTCACCGAGATTACGATTTGGGAGACCCACACCCGCCGATGGCTCAGTAGCTTCCGCATGGTCGAGCTCGTGGCCATGGAGTACAACCACTGGTACGTCCGCTAACACGGCACGGTGGCTAGGTTCAATTTCCCCTTCGGCACATGTCCGGCCGACCTCACTCCGCCGGAGCTAGGGTGGTGAGCTCGACTATGGAGCGAGAGGACCACAAGGCGTGGAAGCACCTCAAGGTCAAGGTCGCCGACGAGGCCCACATGCAAGAGCTCTGCCGGCAGCACCCGGAGCTCGTGGAGGCCGAGCGGATGATCTTTGCTGGCACGGAGGGTGGCAAGGTTATCATGCTCTCCTCTGATGACGAGGTCGAAGTCGGTGAGGACGGTGGCATGGAAGGCATCGAGGTGGGTGGCGAGGAGAGGAGATTGGTGTTGATGAGTTTGAATGCATTCTACTTTCGGTCAAACCTCCTTTGAACTTGATCAAATTTAACTTTACAATTTTAAGTTCAGGGGATCGACTAGAGAAGGCCAAAAATTGATTGAGTATATATATACTAAGGGTTTTACTCTGTTAACTTTTAGGGGATTGGCTAGAGATGGCCTTATGCCTTGTTTATTTCAATTATTCACAATGTGATGCTCTATATGTGTAACTATTTTCCATGTAGTTCAATTTCATCAATAACAGTTTCAACAATACCACTATGAATTATTATATTTGGTTGTTGTTAAGGATGTTGAAGTTTACAAGCCTTTCCATTTTTTAACAATAACTACTGTACTTTAGACCTGCACAATAGCAGTTTGAAGGACTATATTTGCTTGTTTTTAAATGTTATACCTGTTGCGGTTAACACACCTTTCCACTGCTTGTTTTGCTTAACTAGCGTGCTTAAACCTGCACACTAAAGCTATCATTTAGAGATTATGTTGTCTACCATGGATATATTTGGTCGATGTTTAGCCTGTTGTGCTTAACATGCCTTTAGATCTACACACACGGGACAATATTGGGAACATCTACTCTATTCCATCAAGGATACATTGGTACCCATCGGTCCTATACAAACGGTTTTTAACCCCTTTCTGCGACGGCATTTGGAACCGTCGCCAAGTGAGGGGGGGTCCTTCCCACACGACCAGAAACCATCGGGGATATGCCCTCCTAGCACACACACTCGGCAAATGTCACAGCCCTAGTTTAGCCTTTGCTTGTCCTTGCATGATCATCATGTCTAAATTCTGAAATTGAATTGAGGGAATTTTCAAAGCCTCAGAAACCTTTTAAAAATAATAAACATTTAATTCTCATCAAATGAGTCCAAAGAAATGTTCCTGTTACTTTGTGAAAATATTGGTACGAGGTAAAATTCAAACCAATATTTTTGGAATCACAGAAATATTTATTTTGGCTTTGACTTAAATCAATGACATATTTGAGTTGAATTTATTTCTGTTATATAAGAAATAAAGTTCAAATATTTTTGTAAGTTGCTTGTGACCTTGGACTAGTTTTTGAGCTCACATAACAATTTACAGAAAGTTCAAAAAATGATTTGATGTTTTAAATCAAATCAAAACCAATTACAGAAAAATAGAAAACAGAAACTAAATTAGAAATACAGAGAGAGTAACCTCACCTGGAGGACCACCTGCTCTGGCCCGGCAAGCCGGCCCAGCCGACTGGCCATGCCAGTCGTCCTCCTCCTCGAGCCAGAAGGACGAGCACGTGCGCGCCCGAGAGCGCCACGCCACCAGGGCGTCTGCCTGTGTCCCCAGGCCAGCTCGACACCGCGGCCGACCTCCTCGGTGCCGTCCCGACCGCTCTGACTCTCTCACTCTCCCCCTGCTCTGTCCCTCACCTCGCTTGCCATGGCCGATTCGCTTGCAAGCTCGCCACCGTCGCCTGCGTAGCTATCGCCTCCCCCTCACCTCCTCGAAGTTCCTGCGAGCTCCGCGTCGACGCCCCGACCTCCTTGATGAGCCACACGCCGCCGGAAGCGCTCCACTTCCGCCACCGATCTCCTCCTCACCGTTCGGTCGCCGGAGATCCCCCTCGTCACCGCGCTCAGCTCCGTCCACCTCTGAGCTCGCCGTTCGCTCTACTGCAACCTTTGTGAGCTTCCGCGTCGATCCCCCCTCTCCTCTGACTCTTTTGCTTCCGCTAATGCCTTTGCCACCGCGGCCGGGAGCTTGGCTCCGCCGGCCATGCCGCCACCGTCACCTAGAGCCACAACCGAGCGCGTCATAGCGCTCAGTGCATCACCAGGTGCCCGTAGAACCCCTCCGTGGCCCCTGCCGTGCAGTATAACACCGAACCCGAGCACACCCGCACACCGGCCGCCGCCGCGAGCTCTATTCCGGCGAGCTCCGGCCACCCCAGCTGGTCCCACTTGCCCCGTTGGATGCGCGCGTTTGCCAGCTCCGCGTAGATGCCCTTTGCATTGCATTTGGTTGCCGGAGATGCAAACCCGAGGCTCGCCGCCGCGACTGGCCTCGCCGGCGTCAAGTCGCCGTTGGGGTTGACCCACTTTGACCACGACTGGGCCCCCCTGTGTCGATGACATGTGGGGCCGACCTCTGACTAGAGTTAGTTTAGGTTTTAATTAGTCCTAATTACCACTGTTAGAGGTTAATCACCTCGCTAACTAACTCTGTATCACTGACATGTGGGCCCATGCCCTAATTAAGTTAGGTTAGTATTTAACTTAGCACTAACTAACAGAGTTAGTTTGTTGTTTCACTGACCTGTGGGTCCCATAGGTCAGGGTTGACCTGGCTGACTCCATTGACCTGCTGACCTCAGCCTGACATCATGCTGACGCAGTATATGTTTCTGAAATTTTAAATAAATCAGAAATGATTTATTTATTTTCAGGAAATACCCTAAACTTCTAAAAATCATAGAAAATAAACCGTAACTCCAAATGAAATAATTTATATATGAAAAATGATCAGAAAAATCCAAAGAATCTGTTTATGGTGTTTTCAAGCATGTTAGAGCAACTTATATCCTCTATTTAGGACAGTTCAATTAAATGGCATTTAAGAAAGCACATATGAAGTTTGATTTTGAACTTAGTGTTCAAACCAACTCCATTTAACTTGTTGCTAGTTGCATTAGGCCAATCAACATCATATTGCCATGTCAAATTCATGCATCATATTGTTGCATTGCATTGATTGTGTCCTTCTTTGTTTGCCGGTAACCGTCCCCTCTCAGTCGATGATGTTTCTGACGACGTGATTGATGACACCGATGAAGAACTATATTATCTTCAGAAGTGCCAGGCAAGCAAAACCCCCTTGTTCATTCTGATACAATCCCACTCTCTCGCTCCTTCTCTCTTTTACTACATTAGGACAATAACGATTCATCTGTTACTTGCTGCGATAGTTGAACCCCTTATCCTCTGCATGACCTGTCATTGCCACAGTAAATAGATGAAACCCACTAGCATGAGTAGGAGTTGTTTGAGCCCTGATGTGCCTACTCATTCATGCTTGTTTGTCATGCCTGCTATTGCTTAGAGTTGTGCCAGGTCTAATTCATCGGGGATGAATTGGAAAGTTGTGAACATGTCCTACTGTGTGTGAGCTAAGTATGTCAACACAATTTGGTAAAGGTAGCGGTGAGAGGCCATGTGGGAGTACATGGTGGGTTGTCTCATTGAAACCGTTCTCAGGAACTGAGTTCTATGTTTTTTATCCACGAACATCTACTTGCTACGCCTTGAGCTTACGTTGGTTTTCCCCGAAGAGGAAGGGATGATGCAGCAGAGTAGCGTAAGTTCCCTCAGTTTTTGAGGACCAAGGTATCAATCCAGTAGGAGGCCACGCTCAAGTCCCTCGTACCTGCACAAAACGATAGCTACTCGCAACCAACGCAATAAGGGGTTGTCAATCCCTTCACGGTCACTTACGAGAGTGAGATCTGATATATATAATATTTCTGGTATTTTTGGTATAAAGATGCAAAGTAAAAAGTAAAAGCAAAGTAAAAAAAGCAAAGCAATATTAAAGTGATGGAGATTGATATGATGAGAATAGACCCGGGGGCCATAGGTTTCACTAGTGGCTTCTCTCAATAGCATAAGTATTCTACGGTGGGTGAACAAATTACTGTTGAGCAATTGATAGAATTGAGCATAGTAATGAGAATATCTAGGCATGATCATGTATAGAGGCATCACATCCATGACAAGTAGACCGAAACGATTCTGCATCTACTACTATTACTCCACTCATCGACCGCTATCCAGCATGCATCTAGAGTATTAAGTTAAAAATAGAGTAACGCTTTAAGCAAGATGACATGATGTAGAGAGATAAATTAATGCAATATGAAACAAACCCCATCTTGTTATCCTCGATGGCAACGATGCAATACGTGCCTTGCGGCCCCTTCTGTCACTGGGAAAGGACACCGGAAGATCGAACCCAAAGCTAAGCACTTCTCCCATGGCAAGAACTACCAATCTAGTTGGCCAAACCAAACGGATAATTTTAAGAGACTTGCAAAGATAACCAATCATACATAAAAGAATTCAGAGAAGATTCAAATATTATTCATATATAGACTTGATCATAAACCCACAATTCACCGGTCTCAACAAACACACAGCAAAAAGAAGATTACATCGAATAGATCTCCACAAGAGATGGGGAGAACTTTCTATTGAGTTCCAAAAAGAGAGAAGAAGCAATCTAGATACGAACTATGGACCTGAAGGTCTTAGGTAAATTACTCACACTTCATCGGAGGGGCTAGGATGATGTAGAAGCCCTACGTGATGACGGCCCTCTCCGGCGGAGCTCCGGAATAGGCCCCAAGATGGGATCTCGTGGATACAGAAAGTTGTGGTGGTGGAATTAGGTTTTTGGCTCCTGTTCTGATCGTTTGGGGGTACGTATGTATATATAGGAGGAAGGAGTACGTCGGTGGAGCACCGAGGGGCCCATGAGGCAGGGGGGCGCGCCCTAGGGGGGGCCCACCCTCGTGACCTCCTCTTTGACTCCTTGGAGTAGGGTCCAAGTCTCCTGGATCACGTTCGGTGAGAAAATCACGTTCCCGAAGGTTTTATTCCGTTTGGACTCTGTTTGATATTCTGTTTCTCCGAAACACTGAAATAGGCAAAAAAACAGCAATTCTGGGCTGGGCCTCCGGTTAATAGGTTATTCCCAAAAATAATATAAAAGTGGAAAATAAATCCCAATATATTCCAAAACAGTAGATAATATAGCATGGAGCAATCAAAAATTATAGATGCGTTGGAGACATATCAGACATCCCCAAGCTTAATTCCTGCTCGTCCTCGAGTAGGTAAATAATAAAAAGAGAATTTTTGATGCGGAGTGCTAGTTGGCATAATTTCAATGAAAATCTTCTTAATTGTGATATGAATATTCAGATTCGAAAGATTCAAGACAAAAGTTTATATTGACATAAAAATAATAATACTTCAAGCATACTAACAAAGCAATTATGTCTTCTCAAAATAACATGGCCAAAGAAAGTTATCCCTACAAAATCATATAGTGTGGCTATGCTCTATCTTCACCACACAAAATATTTAAATCATGCACAACCCCGATGACAAGCCAAGAAATTGTTCCATACTCTAACTTTTTCAAAACTTTTTCAATTTTCACGCAATACATGAGCGTGAGCCATGGATATAGCACTATAGGTGGAATAGAATGGTGTTTGTGGAGAAGACAAAAAGGAGGGGAAGATAGTTTCACATCAACTAGTCGTATCAACGGGCTATGGAGATGCCCATCAATAGATATCAATGTGAGTGAGTAGGGATTACCATGCAACGGATGCACTAGAGCTATAAATGTATGAAAGCTCAACAAAAGAAACTAAGTGGGTGTGCATCCAACTTGCTTGCTCACGAAGACCTAGGGCACTTGAGGAGGCCCATCATTGGAATATACAAGCCAAGTTCTATAATGTAAAATTCCCACTAGTATATGACAGTGATAACATGAGAGACTCTCTACTATGAAGATCATGGTGCTACTTTGAAGCACAAGTGTGGTAAAAGGATAGTAGCATTGCCCCTTTTTATTTATTTTCTCTTTTTTGGGGCCTTATTTTTTTCCTTTTGCCTTTCTCTTTTTTGGGGACAATGCTCAATTAAATGATGATCATCACACTTTTATTTATTTACAACTCAATGATTACAACTTGATTCTAAAACAAAGTATGACTCTATATGGATGCCTCCGACGGTGTACCGGGATATGCAATGAATCAAGAGTGACAATTATGAAAAAATTATGATCGGTGGCTTTGCCACAAATACTATGTCAACTACATGATCATGCTAAGCAATATGACAATGATGAATGTGTCATGATGAACTAGATGGTGGAAAGTTGCATGGCAATATATCTCGGAATGGCTATGGAAATGCCATAATAGGTAGGTATGGTGGCTGTTTTGAGGAAGGTATATGGTAGGTGTATGATACCGGCGAAAGGTGTGCGGTATTAAAGAGGCTAGCAAAGGTGGAAGGGTGAGAGTGCGTATAATCGACGGACTCAACATTAGTCCAAAAAACTCATATACTTATTGCAAAAATCTAGAAGTTATCAAAGAAAAGTATTACGCGCATGCTCCTAGGGGGATAGATTGGTAGGAAAAGACCATCGCTCGTCCCCGACCGCCACTCATAAGGAAGACAATCAATAAATAAATCATGCTCCGACTTCATCACATAACGGTTCACCATACGTGCATGCTACGGGAATCACAAACTTTAACACAAGTATTCTTTAAATTCATAACTACTCAACTAGCATGACTTTAATATTATCACCTCCATATCTCAAAACAATTATCATGCTTCAATCTTTTCTTAGTATTCAACACACTCAAAAGAAAGTTTCACAAATCTTGAATACCAAGCATATTATTATTAAGCAAATTACCATGCTATTAAGAGACTCTCGAAATAATGTAAGTGAAGCATGAGAGATCAATAGTTTCTTTAAAACAAATCCAACACCGTGCTCTAAAAGATCTAAGTGAAGCACATAGAGCAAAATTATAACGCACAAAAGACATAAGTGAAGCACATAGAGCAAAATTACATAGCTCAAAAGATATAAGTGAAGCACATA
This sequence comes from Triticum urartu, assembly GCF_003073215.2. NCBI lineage: Eukaryota > Viridiplantae > Streptophyta > Magnoliopsida > Poales > Poaceae > Triticum > Triticum urartu. Next base: position 247,419,082 of record NC_053027.1, on the reverse strand, counting down.
GAGTATTCTATCAAATTTTAATTCATGTATGGCTCTCTCAAGAGGTGTGTACATCAAGGATGATTGTGGAATACTAAGACACAAATAAGACAAGACGCTCCAAGCAAATCACAAATCATGTTGGTGAATAAAAATATAGCTCCAAGTAAATTACCGATGGAAGTGGACGAAAGAGGGGATGCCTCCCGGGGCATCCCCAAGCTTTGACTTCTTGGTGACCTTGGAATATCTTGTGGGTGCCATGGGCATCCCCAAGCTTAGTCTCTTGCCACTCCTTGTTTCATAATCCATCAAAAGAATTCACCCAAAACTTGAAAACTTCCCAACACAAAACTTAAAGTAGAAAACTCGTGAGCTCCGTTAGCGAAAGAATACAAAACACCACTTCAAGGTACTGTAATGAACTGATACTTTATTTATATTGGTGTTAAACCTACTGTATTCCAACTTCTCTATGGATTATAAACTATTTTACTAGCCATAGATTCATCAAAATAAGAAAACAACACACGAAAAACAGAATCTGTCAAAAACAGAACAGTCTGTAGTAATCTGTAGCTAGCGCAAGATCTGGAACCCCAAAAATTCTAAAATAAATTTCTGGACGTGAGGAATTTATCTATTAATCACCTTAAAAAATAATTAACTAAATATCACTCTTCAAATAAAAATGACAGAAGTTCTCATGAGCGCTAAAGTTTCTATTTTTTACAGCAAGTTCAGCAAGACTTTCCCCAAGTCTTCCCAACGGTTCTACTTGGCACAAACACTAATTAAACACAAAAAAACAACCAAAACAGAGGCTAAATAATTTAATTATTACTAAGCAGGAGCTAAAAGCAAGGAATAAATATAAAATTGGGTTTCCTCCCAACAAGCGCTATCGTTTAACGCCCCTAGCTAGGCATAAATGCGAGGACACATCTAAGTATTGCCATCTTTGGTAGGCAATCCATAAGTGGCTCTCACGATAGTTTCATATGGTAATTTTATTTTCTTTCTTTTAAAGTGTTCCATGCCCTTTTTAATGGAAATTGAAATCTAATATTCCCTTCCTTCATATCAATAATCGCACCAACCATTCTAAGGAAAGGTCTACCAAGAATAATAAGGCAAGAAGGATTGCAATCTATGTCAAGAACAATGAAATCTACGGGCACATAATTCCTATTTGCAACAATAAGAACATCATTAACCCTTCCCATAGTTTATTAATAGTGGAATCCGCAAGATGCAAGTTTAGAGAGCAATCATCAAAATTCCGGAAATCTAGCAAATCACACAAAGTCTTGGGAATAGTAGAGACACTAGCACCCAAATCACACAAAGCATAAAACTCATGATCTTTAATTTTAATTTTAATAGTTGGTTCCCTGTAACACCCTCGATGCAACTATATCTCCCACGTGTCGAGGCACGACTTAGAGGCATAATCGCATTGAAGGCATATGTCGCAAGTTAGGCAATCTTCACAACATCCCATGTAATATAGATAATAAAAGGGGAGATAACATAGTTGGCTTACACTCGCCATGTCAATCAAGTACATAAATAACATTACATCATCCAAACACTCATGGCCCGACTACGGCGCCAAAATAAAAGATAACCCAACATGCGACACGGTCCTGATCACCCCCAACTGGGCACCACTACTGATCATCAGGAAAAGAAACATAGTAACGTTGAGAGTCCTCGTCGAACTCCCACTTGAGCTCAAGCGTGTCATCTGGAGCGGAAACATCAGGTCCTGCATCTGGTGTAATAGTAATCTGTGAGCCACAGGGACTCAGCAATCTCGCACCCTCGCGATCAAGACTATTTAAGCTTATAGGTATGGCAAGGTAAATATATGTGGAGCTGCAGCAAGCGACTAGAAAATATGGTGGCTATCCTGTTCGCAAAAGAGAGCGAGAAGAGGAGGCAAAGCACGAGCGAGAAACTAGAGAGCAACCTACGCAAGCATTACTCCAACACCGTGTCCACTTCCCGGACTCCACCGAGAAGAGGCCATCACGGTAACACACTCAGTTGATTCATTTTAATTAAGTTAAGGTTCAAGTTATCTACAACCGGACATTAACAAATTCCCATCTGCCCATAACCGCGGGCATGGCTTTCGAAAGTTCAAATCCCTGCAGGGGAGTCCCAACTTAGCCCATGACAAGAAGTTCTGATCAGACTCGGTATCTCGGTTCTTCAAGACACTTCATCAGGTTAAAACAAATCTAGCAACACCGCCCGAATGTGCCGACAAATCCCGATAGGAGCTGCACATATCTCGTTCTCAGGGCACACTCAGATGAACACTACGTACAACTAAAACCAACCCTCGAGTTGCCCCGAGGTGGCGCTGCAAGTGGCTCTATTTGGACCAACACTCAGAGGAGCACTGGCCCGGGGGGTTAAAATAAGATGACCCTCAGGCTCCGGAAACCCAAGGGAAAAAGGGGCTAGGTGGAAAATGGTAAAACCAAGGTTGGGCATTGCTGGAAAAGCTTTAATCAAGGCGAACTATCAAGGGGTTCCCATTATAACCCAACCGCGTAAGGAACGCAAAATCCGGGAACATAACACCGATATGACGGAAACTAAGGCGGCAAGAGTGGAACAAAACACTAGGCGAGAGGCCGAGCCTTCCACCCTTTACCAAGTATATAGATGCATTAAGATAACAAGATAATATAATGATATCCCAACAAGTAAATAAATGGTCCAAACAAGGAACGGTCTCCAATCTTCACCTGCAACTAGCAACGCTATAAGAGGGGCTGAGCAAAGCGGTAACATAGCCAATCAACGGTTTGCTAGGACATGGTGGGTTAGAGGTTTGGCATGGCAATTTGGGAGGCTTGAAAGCAAGTGGTAGGCATCGTAGCATTGTCATAGCAAAAGAGCGAGCATCTAGCAAAGCAAAGATAGTAGTGATTTCGAGGGTATGATCATCTTGCCTGCAAAGTTGTCAGAGTTGACTGGATCCTCGAAAGAAAACTCAACGGGCTCCTCGTTAGCGAACTCGTCTCCCGGCTCTACTCAAACAAGACAAACAAGCAACAAGGACACAATCAACCACGTGCAAGGATTAAACAATATGATGCAAGGATGGTATGCTATGCGGGATGCGATGCGGGATGCATATGCAAGATTTGACAAGGGATGCATGAACCTGGCCTCAACATGGAAATGCAAGTGTGCCACTGGAAACATGAGATGAAATCGCTTGAAAACGATATAAAGAACGCCGGAATCAGAGTTACGGTTTGGAAATGGCAAGCAATTCAAATATGACACCGGTCTGCGATTTACAACAAGTAGCCATCTAAATGCAACAAGATGAACATGCTACAGCACCCAAAAATGACAACAAAATACATATCAGGGATGCATTCATGATGCTTAACAAAAGTCTAGCACTGAGCTACGGCCAAATCATCCATTAACAGGTTCAAACAAGTATGGAAAAAATGCATATGGCAAACAGATTTCAGACTTAGTTAAATTAACACTTGTCTGGAATTTCAGATCAGGTAGCACACTTCGGAGCAACAAAACTACATGCTACAGGACCTGAACATGGCAAAGTAAAGCATGGCATGGATCTACTCAAAGATCTAAACAAAAGTCCCTTAGTGACCTTGAGCCAAAAGGGATCAGAAGATACAATTGCAAGCATGTGAACATGGAAAAAACATAATCAGATCACAGACTTAATGAAAACTGGAGCATGCTGAAAACAGATATCAAGTAGGGATTTTTACAAGCTCTATGCAATCACTACAGATCAAGTCATGATAATCTAAGCATACACCCGTCAAGAATACACAAAATTCAAGCTAGACATGGCAAGAACAATAACATAGCATGCACGGACCAACTACAACATCATCGGCAAAATCGCTAACAAGTAGACAATCTGCCCAGATTCACGAAGTAGCAAAAGTGGAGCTCGATTGACTCAAGCTAGGGTGCTCCATAATTGCAAACAAAGACATGGATGGATAGATCACTACAATATTAACAAAACATCCTTACTGATCCTCCTCAAAAGAGGCACGGATCACTAGGAAACAACATGAACATATGGCTATATGAGATAAACAGGTCAAGGACTTAGTGGAAATGCTAAGTCCCTGAAATCAGCATTACCAAGTGCCTCACTTTGCAAGCTTGTGCTAGTCACCACACACATCAAAAAAATACATGGGTTGCACCTCCGGAAAGATGGCAAAACCCTTAACAAAACATATGTAGAACTCATGGGCATATCATGCACACAATAATCATGGCAAAAAATGACAAATATCTAAATGGAGTAGCAGATCTGACAATTATCTCAAGTAGCCCTCTTCTAACAGCATTTCGGGCATCAAGATGAACTCAAATGAAAATGATGCAATGGAATGAAATGATGTACTCTCTGAGACGAACATCTTGATATGCTATATGCCCAAGACGGAGTTACGGATGAGGAGTTACCATGCTGTGAAGTATGGAAAAAATATAGAACAGAGGGAGAAAGTCAACCACGCGAGATCTAGGGTTTCCAGATCGGGCCGGTACTGTAGCTAGCGCGACTCCCGAGGATCACCGTCGCCGGGGTCGAGGTCGGAGGTCACCGGAGCCCAGATCCGGCGAGGAGGGGCGAGGGCGAGGCGGCGGTGGCCGGATCTGCGGCCGGGTGACGAGGGACGGCGAGGGGGTCACGGTGGAGGGGAGCTACCGGCGTCGCGGTGCTCCGGCGAGAGGGCGGCGAGCTCGCGGCAATGGCGCGTAGCGGCCGGCGCGGTGGCGGCGGGGCGCGTCGCCGGCGCGCGGGCGGAGGAGGGAGAGCGCGGGCGCGCTGTAGCAGCCGGGCCGCGGGGGCTTCCCGCGGGCCTCGGGCGGAGCGGCGATGTGGGGACCGGCCCGGGACGCGTGGCGGCCAGCGATTGGTCGGCGGCGGCAGGCGGACGCGTCCGACTCCATCCGGACGTGTCCGGCGGCGGCGGTGGATGGATCTAGGGTTAGGGGGAGAATGGAACCGCGAATTTCGGAGGTGGTCTTTATATGGACATAGAGGGAGCTAGGAGAGTCCAAATGAGGTGCGGTTTTCGGCCACGCGATCGTGATCGAACACTCTAGATGATGGAGAGGGTTTTGGTGGGTTTTGGACCAAATTGGAGGGGTGTTGGGCTGCAACACACACAAGGCCTTTTCGGCCCCTCGGTTAACCGTTGGAGTATCAAACGAAGTCCAAACGATACGAAACTTGACAGGCGGTCTACCGGTAGTAAACCAAGGCCGCTTGGCAAGTCTCGGTCCAATCCGGAAATGTTTAATCCCCACACATGAAAGAAAGGTAGAAATGACCACCGGAGGAGAACGAAGCGCCGGAATGCAAAACGGACAACGGCGAAAATGCTCGAATGCATGAGATGAACACGTATGCAAATGCAATGCACATGATGACATGATATGAGATGCATGACAACGAGCACAACACACGGAGACAAAAACCCGAACCCGAGAAAATAACTTAACGCTGGAAATGGCAAGAGTTGGAGTACAAATTGGGTAAGTTACATCCGGGGTGTTACAACACTCCACCACTACGAAAGGATCTCGTCCCGAGATCTAGGACTGAAAGAACGCCGGGTATTCAGAACGGAGGTGATCCTTGCGTTCCCATGTAGCTTCACAGTCGGAATGGTGTGACCACTTGACTTTGAGGAATTTGATTGACTTGTTGCGAGTCTTGCGTTCAGTCTCTTCAAGAATATCCACTGGGTGCTCACGATAAGAGAGATCTTCTTGGAGGTCAATGTCCTCGAAGTTGACGGTGCGGTCAGGAGTCTTGAAGCACTTTCGAAGCTGAGAGACATGGAACGCGTCATGAACATTTGCAAAGTTTCAAGGAAGCTCGAGTTGATAGGCGAGATCGCCTCTCTTGCTGACAATCTTGAAAGGTCCCACGTATCTGGGGGCAAGCTTCCCTTTGATACCGAAGCGATGAGTACCTTTCATAGGAGAGACACGGAGGTAAACATGATCTCCGATCTCAAAAGCCAAATCACGGTGCTTACTATCATAGTAGCTCTTCTGACGGGATTGGGCTGCTTTGAGGTTATCTCGAATGACTTTGCACATTTCCTCTGCCTCTGTGATTAAGTCATTACCCAAAAGCTAACGTTCACCAGTTTCGGACCAGTTGAGAGGGGTACGGCACTTCCTGCCATACTGAATTTCAAATGGGGCCTTGCCCGAACTTGCTTGAAAACTGTTGTTGTAGGAGAATTCAGCATAAGGAAGACAATCCTCCCACTTCATGCCGAAGGAGATCACACAAGCCCTGAGCATATCTTCAAGAATCTGGTTGACACGCTCGACTTGACCGCTAGTTTGAGGATGGAAAGCTGTGCTGAAGCGGATGTTGGTGCCCATGGCCTTCTGAAAAGAATCCCAAAACTTGGAGGTAAAGATGCTGCCACGGTCTGAAGAGATCACTTGAGGAATACCGTGCAGAGAGACAATCCGAGAGGTATAGAGTTCCGCCAATTGAGCTGCAGTGATTGACTCTTTGATAGGAAGAAAGTGAGCCACTTTGGTGAGTTTGTCGATGACAATGAATATAGTATCATTGCCATGCTTGGACTTTGGAAACCCAGTCACGAAGTCCATCTCAATGTGGTCAAACTTCCATTCTGGAATGGCAAGAGGCTAGAGGAGACCAGCTGGCCTTTGGTGTTCTGCCTTCACTCTTCTGCAGACATCACATTCATTCACAAATTGAGCAATCTCGCGCTTCATTCGATTCCACCAATAAGCCTGCTTGAGGTCCTGATACATCTTCGTGCTCCCAGGGTGGATGGAGAGGAGAGAATTGTGAGCCTCGTTCATGATCACTTTACGGAGGTCACCTTTGGGCACAACAATACGATCCTCGAAGAAGAGAGTGTCCTTTTCATCAAGGCGGTAGCACTTGTACTTGGGTTGACTCTTGGCAATCCCAATCTTCACCTTTTTCACCATAGCATCAAGAAGCTGGGCTTGGCGAATCTGGTCTTCCAAGGTAGGAGAGACTTGAAGGTTGGTGAGGAAACCTTGAGGAACAACTTGCAGATTAAGTTTGTGGAAAGCTTCACAAAGCTCGGGTTGATAAGGCTTGAGAATCAAACTGTTGCAGTAAGCCTTTCAGCTCAATGCGCCAGCAATCACATTGGCCTTGCCTGGAGTATACTCGATACTCGGATTATACTCTTGAATCATTTCGACCCATCGAGTTTGCCTGAGGTTGAGATTAGGCTGAGTGAAGATGTACTTGAGACTCTTGTGGTCAGTGAAGATGTCCACTTTTCTTCCCAATAAGAGATGTCTCCAAGTCAAAAGAGCGTGCAAAACTGCCGCCAACTCGAGATCATGAGTGGGGTAGTTCTTCCCATTGGGCTTCAACTGGCGAGAGGTATAAGCAACAACTTTCTTCTCTTGCATCAACATTGCGCCAAGACCTTGGAGAGAGGCATCACAAAAGACCTCGTACGACTTGGTCATCAGGCGGAGTCAGAACTGGAGCAGTGATCAATTTCTCTTTCAAAGTGTTGAAGGCAATGTCACACTCCGGAGACCAAATGTACTTGACGTGCTTCTGGAGAAGATTAGAGAGAGGCTTCGCGATCTTGGAAAAGTTTTCAACAAATCTTCGGCAGTAGCTTGCGAGACCGAGGAAGCTACGGAGTTGCTTCACGTTCTGAGGAGGTTCCCAATTCAGAATTGCAGACACCTTCCCAGGATTCACCGTGATGCCCTTGGCAGAGATGATATGACCAAGATAAAGAACCTCATCGAGCCAAAATTCGCACTTGGAGAACTTGGCGTAGAACTTGTGTTCTCTGAGCTTGCCGACTACCAAACGCAAGTGCTTGGCATGATCTTCCTTGTTCTTCGAGAAAACCAGAATGTCGTCGAGATAGACCAAAACGAAGTCATTGGTGTAGGCGTTGAAGATGAAGTTCATCATGCGAGAGAACTCGGAGGAGCGTTGACGAGGCCAAAAGACATGACAGTGTATTCGTATGAACCATAGCTTGTCCTGAAAGCCGTCTTGGGAATATCTTGCTCGCGGATTCGAATCTGATGATAACCCATACGGAGATCAAGCTTGGAGAATACTTGGGCACCTTTGAGTTGTTCGAACAGCTCATTGATGTTGGGAAGTGGGTATTTGTTCTTTATGGTCTTGTTGTTCAATGGACGGTAATCAACACAGAGTCGGTCCGTTCCATCCTTCTTCTTCACAAAAAGAACACCACAACCCCACGGAGAAGAACTAGGCCGGATGAGACCCATTCTCTCTTGAATATCGAGTTGCTTCTTCAGCTCCTTCAACTCTTCAGGTCCGAGCTTGTAAGGACGCTTGCACACAGGTTCCGTGCCGGGCTCAAGATCAATAACAAATTCAACTGGCCGGTGCGGAGGCATTCCTGGAAGCTCTTCTGGAAAGACGTCTTGATATTCGCAAACGACTGGAATCTGTGAGATGGCATCCAGTTCACCCTTCTCATTGAGAGAAAACAGACGGATGGTATTATCCCGAGCGGCAAAGACAATTACATCCTCAGACGAATGAGTCAACTGAATTTGCCTGGCTGCACAATCAAGATGCGCCTTGTGCTTAGAAAGCCAATCCATTCCGAGAATAAGATCAATATCCGAGTTACCAAGAACCATCGGAGAAGAGAGAAACTTGTAATCGCCCAACGTGATAGAGACATCCGGGACGCAATTGTTAGAAGTCATTTGCTTGCCCGGAGACACAATCTTCAACGGAACAGGAATCCTTTCGGTCACAAAATCATGCTTGGCCACAAATGGAGTTGAAATAAAAGAAAGCGATGCACCAGTGTCAAAAAGAACTTTTGCAGGAACATCGTTAACAGGAAGGTTACCCATAATCACATCTGGCGAGTCCTCTGCCAGAGCTGCATTCAGCAAATTGACCTTGGCGTGCTTGGGGTTATGCTTGACCACAACTATACTTGCCGATCTCACAGGAGGAGGAGGGGGGAGGCGCCTCTGATTGAGACACTTGTTGGCATAGTGACCCTTCTGTTGGCACTTGTTGCACGTGACCTCTGAAAGCGGACGGTGATACGGAGCACTCAATCTTGGAGGTTGAGACGAAGTCTTGTTCTGAAAGCCAGGGTTGGGTGGGTGGGAAGATCCACTGCCACCTTTGCTCTTCTGCTGATACGGCTGACGGAACAGAGGAGGAGGAAGCCAATACTTCTGCTGCTTGGCCACTTGAGTAGAGGAAGGAGTAGCATCTCTGACTCGCTTCTTGGAAGCATCACACCTCAGTTGAGCGGCCTCTTGCTTTAATGCCATGTTGTAGAACTCATCATACCTCAAAGGCTCAAAAAGAACAAGAGCGAGCTGGATTTCTTCTCTGAGACCACCACTGAACTGGTATATCATGCTCTTCTCATCAGGTACGTCCTGCTTGGAAAAATGGGTGAGCTTCTGAAACAACTTGTTGTAGTCATAGACAGACAAAGAGCCTTGCTTCAGGTTGCGGAATTCCTCACGCTTGCTTTCAACCACACTCTGAGGAATATGATGAGCTCTGAAATCTTGACGGAATTCATCCCAAGTGATAACACGTCCACCTCTGGAATCCTTGTACTGCTGGAACCATTCTGCAGCTTGATCTTTGAGTTGGAAGGAAGCGAACTTGACAAAGTCCTCAGGCCTGACGTTACTGCACTCGAAATGCTTGCACAGATCCACAAGCCAATCGTCAGCATCGGTTGCCTCAACACAATTGCTGGAAGTCTTTGGCCCGTTAGCAAGGAACTGGTTGAGTGTAGCAAAGTGATTCTGATTGTTGCCTTGATTCCCTTGGTTGCCTTGATTACGCTCTTGAAGAATTTGCATGATCAACTGTGTGTTTGCATTGGTTGCGGCCATCACAGCTTGCCATGCTTCCGGAGGAGGGGGTGGGTGGTGGCGGATCAGGATTCGGAGTCGTGCGCGTTGGAGGAGCCATCCTGAAGAGGTTGACATCCATTAGCACATTGGTAGACAAATATTGAAGCTGAATCCAACGGAATGAAAATTGCAACATATAGTATTCACATCTGAACAAAATGAACGAATGCATTCCTGTTGAAATGGTCACATATCCATAAATTGAGAAGCCACTTAGAATTAAGGTAGAGAAATAAATCAACAAGGTATGGATCAAGAACGAATAATCGGTAAGAAATCCCAATCCCAAACCAACTATCCGTGGAAGAAGAACTAGAGCTACTAGAATTCCCACCTATGAAACTCCTGAACCTTTCCGGTTATGCAATCAGGTGTTGGGGATACAGGGGAAGCATAATATCTCACCCAAATCTAGCAAATCCTACATCCAGCTGTATCCATCCTTCAACACATAACCGAGAAAAACTTCGGAAACCATCTACCTCAACCTTCGAAAAGCATCCGTTATACAAGTTATGGCGATACTCCCGAACTCCCGCCCCAGTACTGGGTGGCGTCGAGGTTATCTCACCAACGAACTGCATAAAAGAGATTTTCGATGTCGGCGTACTAAACTCAGGTATTCCAGAACTGCAACGATAAAATTATGACGACAACACCTCAGAGCTCAAATCCCCGGGACACTTCCACAAAACCCCTGACAGGAGGCACCAAGACAATGTTCTCATCGTAAAACCATCCGAACAATTCCAAGATACCCGCGTGATCCTAAAATTTTTTTTAGTGAAATTTGAGAAGAGAAGAGTCAAAACTCTACGTCAGGATGCCTTACCAGAACGATGAGGAGACTGGGAAGTAAAAAGAATTCCTAAACTCTCCGATATATAATTCCTAAATGACTCAAAAAAAATTTCTAGACACAACTCGGCTGCTAAAACGATCAAGCAATGGGGCTCCTAAGGTCGGGGAAGGCTCTGATTACCAACTTGTAACACCCTCGATGCGACTATATCTCCCACGTGTCGAGGCACGACTTAGAGGCATAATCGCATTGAAGGCATATGTCGCAAGTTAGGCAATCTTCACAACATCCCATGTAATATAGATAATAAAAGGGGAGATAACATAGTTGGCTTACACTCGCCACGTCAATCAAGTACATAAATAACATTACATCATCCAAACACTCATGGCCCGACTACAGCGCCAAAATAAAAGATAACCCAACATGCGATATGGTCCCGATCACCCCCAACTGGGAACCACTACTGATCATCAGGAAAAGAAACATAGTAACGTTGAGAGTCCTCGTCGAACTCCCACTTGAGCTCAAGCGTGTCATCTGGAGCGGAAACATCAGGTCCTGCATCTGGTGTAATAGTAATCTGTGAGCCACAGGGACTCAGCAATCTCGCACCCTCGCGATCAAGACTATTTAAGCTTATAGGTATGGCAAGGTAAATATATGTGGAGCTGCAGCAAGCGACTAGCAAATATGGTGGCTATCCTGTTCGCAAAAGAGAGCGAGAAGAGGAGGCAAAGCACGAGCGAGAAACTAGAGAGCAACCTACGCAAGCATTACTCCAACACCGTGTCCACTTCCCGGACTCCACCGAGAAGAGGCCATCACGGTAACACACTCAGTTGATTCATTTTAATTAAGTTAAGGTTCAAGTTATCTACAACCGGACATTAACAAATTCCCATCTGCCCATAACCGCGGGCATGGCTTTCGAAAGTTCAAATCCCTGCAGGGGAGTCCCAACTTAGCCCATGACAAGACGTTCCGATCAGACTCGGTATCTCGGTTCTTCAAGACACTTCATCAGGTTAAAACAAATCCAGCAACACCGCCCGAATGTGCCGACAAATCCCAATAGGAGCTGCACATATCTCATTCTCAGGGCACACTCAGATGAACACTACGTACAACTAAAACCAACCCTCGAGTTGCCCCAAGGTGGCGCTGCAAGTGGCTCTATTTGGACCAACACTCAGAGGAGCACTGGCCCGGGGGGGGGGGGGTTAAAATAAGATGACCCTCGGGCTCCGGAAACCCAAGGGAAAAAGGGGCTAGGTGGAAAATGGTAAAACCAAGGTTGGGCATTGCTGGAAAAGCTTTAATCAAGGCGAACTATCAAGGGGTTCCCATTATAACCCAACCACGTAAGGAACGCAAAATCCGGGAACATAACACCGATATGACGGAAACTAAGGCGGCAAGAGTGGAACAAAACACTAGGCGAGAGGCCGAGCCTTCCACCCTTTACCAAGTATATAGATGCATTAAGATAACAAGATAATATAATGATATCCCAACAAGTAAATAAATGGTCCAAACAAGGAACGGTCTCCAATCTTCACCAGCAACTAGCAACGCTATAAGAGGGGCTGAGCAAAGCGGTAACATAGCCAATCAACGATTTGCTAGGACATGGTGGGTTAGAGGTTTGGCATGGCAATTTGGGAGGCTTGAAAGCAAGTGGTAGGCATCGTAGCATTGTCATAGCAAAAGAGCGAGCATCTAGCAAAGCAAAGATAGTAGTGATTTCGAGGGTATGATCATCTTGCCTGCAAAGTTGTCAGAGTTGACTGGATTCTCGAAAGAAAACTCAACGGGCTCCTCGTTAGCGAACTCGTCTCCCGGCTCTACCCAAACAAGACAAACAAGCAACAAGGACACAATCAACCATGTGCAAGGATTAAACAATATGATGCAAGGATGGTATGCTATGCGGGATGCGATGCGGGATGCATATGCAAGATTTGACAAGGGATGCATGAACCTGGCCTCAACATGGAAATCCAAGTGTGCCACTGGAAAGATGAGATCAAATCGCTTGAAAACTATATAAAGAACGCCGGAATAGGAGTTACGGTTTGGAAATGGCAAGCAATTCAAATATGACACCGGTCTGCAATTTACAACAAGTAGCCATCTAAATGCAACAAGATGAACATGCTACAGCACCCAAACATGACAACAAAATACATGGCAGGGATGCATTCATGATGCTTAACAAAAGTCTAGCACTGAGCTATGGCCAAATCATGCATTAACAGGTACAAACAAGCATAGCAAAAATGCATATGGCAAACAGATTTCAAACTTGGTGAAATTAACACTTGTCTGGAATTTCAGATGAGGTAGCACACTTCGGAGCAACAAAACTACATGCTACAGGACCTGAACATGGCAAAGTAAAGCATGGCATGGAGCTAATCAAAGAGCTTAACAAAAGTCCCTTAGTGACCTTGAGCCAAAAGGGATCAGAAAATACAATTGCAAGCATGTGAACATGGAAAAAACATAATCAGATCACAGACTTAATGAAAACTGGAGCATGCTTAAAACAGATATCAAGTAGGCATGTTTACGAGCTCGATGCACTCACTACAGAGCAAGTCATGATAATCTAAGCATACGCCTATCAAGAATACACAAAATTCAAGCTAGACATGGAAAGAACAATAACATAGCATGCACGGACCAACTACAACATCATCGGAAAAATCGCTAACAAGTTGACAATCTGCCCAGATTCACGAAGTAGCAAAAGTGGAGCTCGATTGACTCCAGCTAGGGTGCTCCATGATTGCAAACAAAGACATGTATGGATAGAGCACTACAAGATTAACAAAACATCCTTACTGATCCTCCTCAAAAGAGGCACGGATCACTAGGAAACAACATGAACATATGGCCATATGAGATAAACAGGTCAAGGACTTAGTGGAAATGCTAAGTCCCTGAAATCAGCATTACCAAGTGCCTCACTTTACAAGCTTGTGCTAGTCACCACACACATCACAAAAATACATGGGTTGCACCTCTGGAAAGATGGCAAAACCCTTAACAAAACATATGTAGAACTCATGGGCATATCATGCACACAATAATCATGGCAAAAAATGACAAATATCTAAATGGAGTAGCAGATCTGACAATTATCTCAAGTAGCCCTCTTCTAACAGCATTTCGGGCATCAATATGAACTCAAATGGAAATGATGCAATGGAATGAAATGATGTACTCTCTGAGACGAACATCTTGATATGCTATATGCCCAAAACGGAGTTACGGATGAGGAGTTACGATGCTGTGAAGTATGCAAAAAAAATATAGAAGAGAGGGAGAAAGTCAACCGCGCGAGATCTAGGGTTTCCAGATCGGGCCGGTACTGTAGCTGGCGCGACTCCCGAGGATCACCGTCGCCGGGGTCGAGGTCGGAGGTCACCGGAGCCTAGATCCGGCGAGGGGAGGCGAGGGTGAGGCGGCGGTGGCCGGATCTGCGGCCGGGCGACGAGGGACGGCGAGGGGGTCGCGGTGGAGGGGAGCTGCCGGCGTCGCGGTGCTCCGGCGAGAGGGCGGCGAGCTCGCGGCAATGGTGCGCGGTGGCCGGCGCGGTGGCGGCAGGGCGCGTCGCCGGCGCACGGGCGGAGGAGGGATAGCGCGGGCGCGCTGTAGCAGCCGGGCCGCGGGGGCTTCCCGCGGGCCTCGGCGGGACTCGGGCGGCGCGGCGATGTGGGGACCGGCCCGGGATGCGTGGCGGCCAGCGATTGGTCGGCGGCGGTGGGCGGACGCGTCCGGCTCCGTCTGGACGTGTCCGGCGGCGGCGGTGGATGGATCTAGGGTTAGGGGGAAATGGAACCGCGAATTTCGAAGGTGGTCTTTATATGGACATAGAGGGAGCTAGGAGAGTCCAAATGAGGTGCGGTTTTCGGCCACACGATCGTGATCGAATGCTCTAGATGATGGAGAGGGTTTTGGACAAAATTGGAGGGGTGTTGGGCTGCAACACACACGAGGCCTTTTCGGTCCCTCGGTTAACCGTTGGAGTATCAAACGAAGTCCAAACGATACGAAACTTGACAGGCGGTCTACCGGTAGTAAACCAAGGCCGCTTGGCAAGTCTCGGTCCAATCCGGAAATGTTTAATCCCCACACATGAAAGAAAGATAGAAATGACCACCGGAGGAGAACGAAGCGCCGGAATGCAAAACGGACAACGGGGAAAATGCTCGAATGCATGAGATGAACACGTATGCAAATGTAATGCACATGATGACATGATATGAGATGCATGACAACGACCACAACACATGGAGACAAAAACCCAAACCCGAGAAAATAACTTAACGCCGGAAACGGCAAGAGTTGGAGTACAAATTTGGTAAGTTACATCCGGGGTGTTACATTCCCACTCATCATAGAGTTTTCTAGGGATAGAAACTTTCAACTCAAGTTTTTCTTCATAAGATTGCATCAAGGCATCAACAATATGTTCGGTGAAGGCTTTATGTTGACTATAAGCATGTGGAGAATTTAGCACGGATTGCAACTAGGAAATACAATCAATTAAAGAGCAACTTTCATAATTAAATTCCTTGAAATCCAATATAGTGGGTTTAGCAACATCTAGATTTTTATTACTTTCAATCCCACTTTCATCAATTTCATCATTAAGATCTAAATACTCCGAATTTTTAGAACGCCTTCTAGGTAAAGAAAGATCATATTCAGTTTCATCAAGATTTATATTGCAAAATAAAGATTTAATAGGGGATACATCAATAACTTTTAGATCTTGATCTTGATTTTCATAGGTATTGGAAGAACATGCTTTAATAAAGGCATCTTTGGAAGCACACATCCTAGCGGTTCTTTCCTCGCACTCATCAATGGAAATTCTCATGACTTTGAGAGACTCATTGATATCATGCTTAGGAGGAATAGATCTAAGCTTTAAAGAATCAATCTCAAGAGAAATTCTATCAACGTTCCTAGCCAAATCATCAACTTTAAGAAATTTCTCTTCAAGCAAAGCATTAAAATTCTTTTGTGAATTCATAATCTCTTTAACACTATTCTCAAATTCAGAGGGCATCTTATTATAATTTTCATAAGAGTTGTTGTAGGAATTCCCATAATTATTAGAAGGATTACTAGGATATGGCCTAGGATTAAAGTTTCCTCTATAAGCGTTGTTACCAAAATTATTCCTACCAACAAAATTCACATCCATAGATTCATTGTTATTCTCAATCAAAGTAGATAAAGGCATATCATTAGGATCAGAAGAAACACTCTTAGTAGCAAATAATTTCATAAGTTCATCCATCTTTCCACTCAAAACATTGATTTCTTCTATCGCATGCACTTTTTTATTAGAAGATATTTCAGTATGCCATTGAGAATAATTAACCATAATATTATCTAGGAGTTTAGTAGCATCTCCTAAAGTGATTTCCATAAAAGTTCCTCCCGCGGCCGAATCTAAAATATTTCTAGAAGCAAAGTTCAATCCGGCATAAAATTTTTGTATAATCATCCACAAATTCAAACCATGAGTAGGGAAATTATGTATCACTAATTTCATTCTTTCCCAAGCTTGTGTAACATGTTCATGATCAAGTTGCTTAAAATTCATAATATCATTTCTAAGAGAGATAATCTTAGCGGGAGGGAAATACTTAGAGATAAAAGCATCTTTGCACTTGTTCCAAGAATTAATACTATGTTTAGGCAAAGACGAAAACCAAGTTTTAGCACGATCTCTAAGCGAAAAAGGAAATAGCTTCAATTTAACAACATCATTGTCGACATCTTTTTTCTTTTGCATATCACATAAATCAACGAAGCTATTCAGATGAGTAGCGGCATCTTCGCTAGGAAGGCCGGCGAATTGATCTTTCATAACAAGATTCAACAAAGCAGCATTGATTTCACAAGATTCAGTATTAGCAAGAGGAGCAATCAGAGTGCTAAGGAAATCATTATTATTGGTATTGGTGAAGTCACACAATTTGGTAGTATCTTGAGCCATCGCGATAAACAAGCAAACTAGCACACAAGCAAACAAGAGCAAATGGGCAAAAAAGGCAAATAGAGAGGGAGGATAGAGAGAGAGGTCGAATAAAACGGCAAGGGTGAAGTGGGGGAGAGGAAAACGAGAGGCAAATGGCAAATAATGTAATGCGAGAGATAGGGATTGTGATGGGTACTTGGTATGTTGACTTTTTGGGTAGACTCCCCGGCAACGGCGCCAGAAATCGTTCTTGCTATGTCTTGAGCTTGCGTTGGTTTTCCCCAAAGAGGAAGGGATGATGCGGCAGAGTAGCGTAAGTATTTCCCTCAGTTTTTGAGAACCAATGTATCAATCCAGTAGGAGGCCACACTCAAGTCCCTCGTACCTGCACAAAACGATCGCTACTCGCAACCAACGCGATTAGGGGTTGTCAATCCCTTCACGGTCACTTACGAGAGTGAGATCTGATAGATATAATATTTTGGTATTTTTGGCATAAAGATGCAAAGTAAAAAGTAAAAAGTAAAAGCAAAGAAAGATTAAAGTGATGGAGATTGATATGATGAGAATAGACCCGGGGGCCATAGGTTTCACTAGTGGCTTCTCTCGAGAGCATAAGTATTCTACGGTGGGTGAACAAATTACTGTTGAGCAATTGACAGAATTGAGCATAGTTATGAGAATATCTAGGCATGATCATGTATATAGGCATCACGTCCGTGACAAGTAAACCGAAACGATTCTGCATCTACTGCTATTACTCCACTCATCGACCGCTATCCAGCATGCATCTAGAGTATTAAGTTAAAAATAGAGTAACACTTTAAGCAAGATGACATGATGTAGAGAGATAAATTCATGCAATATGAAATAAACCCCATCTTGTTATCCTCGATGGCAACGATGCAATACGTGCCTTGCTGCCCCTTCTGTCACTGGGAAAGGACACCGCAAGATCGAACCCAAAGCTAAGCACTTCTCCCATGGCAAGAACTACCAATCTAGTTGGCCAAACCAAATGGATAATTCAAAGAGACTTGCAAATATAACCAATCATACATAAAAGAATTCAGAGAAGATTCAAATATTATTCATAGATAGAGTTGATCATAAACCCACAATTCATCGGTCTCAACAAACACACCGCAAAAAGAAGATTACATCGAATAGATCTCCAGAAGAGAGGGGGAGAACTTTGTATTGAGATCCAAAAAGAGAGAAGAAGCCATCTGGCTACTAACTATGGACCCGAAGGTCTGAGGTAAACTACTCACACTTCATCGGAGGGGCTAGGATGATGTAGAAGCCCTGCGTGATGACAGCCCTCTCCGTCGGAGCTCCGGAACAGGCCCCAAGATGGGATCTCGTGGATACAGAAAGTTGCGGCGGTGGAATTAGGTTTTTGGCTCCTGTTCTGATCGTTTGGGGGTACGTATGTATATATAGGAGGAAGGAGTACGTCGGTGGAGCACCGAGGGGCCCATGAGGCAGGGGGGCGCGCCCTAGGGGGCCGCCCCCACCCTCGTGACTCCTTGGAGTAGGGTCCAAGTCTCCTGGATCACGTTCGGTGAGAAAATCACGTTCCCGAAGGTTTTATTCCGTTTGGACTTCGTTTGATATTCTGTTTCTCCGAAACACTGAAATAGGCAAAAAACAACAATATAGGGTTAGGCCTCCGATTAATAGGTTAGTCCCAAAAATAATATAAAAGTGGAAAATAAAGCCCAATATAGTCCAAAATAGTAGATAATATAGCATGGATCAATCAAAAATTATAGATACGTTGGAGACGTATCACTACTACTACTCATTGGGATCCTTAATTGACCCTCTCGACTTATTAACTGCCCTAGTCCTCCGTCCAGGAGTTGCAACTAGTTTCTGGTGTTTATAGGATATGTGTTGGCGGCCGTGCGTAGCGCTGATACTAGGGGTGGGCTATGATGCGGTAGATACACAGTGGCACGGTGTACTGGGCGCCCGTTTGGTGTCTCGGGAACCATGCACACATCGTTTGGGGCTGTGAGCGAAACTCCGGCCGGATCTCCTCGCGGATGGAACCCGAATAGGCGATAAACCTGGACTAGAGACTTGTGTGGTTAGTCAGGCCGTGGCCGACTCCCTCGCCAGGCTTCCGCTTGAAGGTTGCCGAGATACACAACGTGTACATGGTGGTAAGTGGCAAGAGCGTGTGTGAAGAAGTAGACCCCTGCAGGGTTATAAATGATCTATTCGAATAGCCTGTCCGCGGTAAAGGACTTCTGGGTTGCCTATAACAGTTCATAGACAAGTGAAAGTGGATACTCTAAAATGCGCAAGATAAGCGTGAGTGCTATGGATGGCGTCCTCGTAGGGAGACGGGAGCGGATCCAAGTGGTGTATTGATATGGTGAATATGTGGACTCGTGTGCGCCACCTCAAAAGAGTTACTTGCAGTCATAGTTCAGGATAGCCACCGAGTCAAAGCTGGCTTGCTGCAGTTAAGCTCCACTACCCCTTTGTTGATACCGATGCATATGTAGCTAGTTCTGATGTAAGTCTTGCTAGGTACATTTGTACTCATGTTTTCTTAATTTATGTTTTTGCAGAGAGACTTCAGTCTCGCTAGTAGTTCCATGTGGACTACGACGTTTAGCTTGTTACCTCAGCTACGATCTTCTGCCCTCGGCATCATCTGGTAGATTGTCAGGCTTCTCAGCCTTTTTCATTTGTAGATGTCTGTACTCAGACATGTTAAGCTTCCGCCTGTGCTTTGTTTGGTATGCTCTGAATGCTGGGTCATGAGACCCATGTTTGTAATATCTAGCTCTTCGGAGCATAATGAATAAATACTTTGAGTCATAGAGTTTTGTTGTGATGCCATGTTGTATTTGCACATATCGAGCATATTGTGTGTATGTTATTGAAATGCTTGGTATGTGTGGGATCCGGCAATCTAGTTGTTTATCCTTGGTAGCCTCTCTTATGGGGAAATGTAGTCTGGTGTTTCCATAGAGCCTTGGTAGTCTTCTACAGCCCGGTTTACCGGAGTCCTGCTAGCCCAGCACTACTGCTTCGGAACACATGACTGGCCATCATGTGATTCACTTTGTTCCTGTGTCTGTGCCTTTGGGGAAATGTCACGCGGTGACATCCGGAGTCCTGCCTAGCCTGCTACAGCCCGGGTTCCCGGAGTCCTGTTAGTCCAGTGCTACAGCCCGGATTCGCACGCTGCTGACCGACATGCTCGATGTTGATTCATGTATGCCTGTCCCCATATGTTAGTGCCACTTTTGGTTCACGACTAGTCATGTCGGCCCGGGTTCTCTATCATATGGATGCTAGCGACACTATCATATACGTGAGCCAAAAGGCGCAAATGGTCCCAGGCCATTTTAAGGCGACACTCGTGGGAATACCGTGCGTGAGGCCGCAAAGTGACATGAGGTGTTACAGGCTAGATTGGTGTGACTTAGAATCGTGGTCCTGACAGCTTTGGTATCAGAGCCTGACTGCCTGTAGGATTACCAAGCCAAACTGGTCGAAGTTGTGTCTAGAAATGCTTTAGTTATGTAGGGGAATTGATTGTGGAAGGGAACGTAAGGCTCTTTTTACTCCTTTACCTTAAGGCCTTCTGATCTGAGTCACCCTCTTCTCTTCTACGGGGATTAAGAACTAGGCTTCTCATCTATCTATCAGGATGACATGTTACTAATCCATAGACTTATAGGATTGATGGATTTCTGTGTGACGACAGTTGATCTGAGAATCTTGATATTGTGATGTTGAGTGGTTATGCCACCATTTTGCAGGATGTCTCAAATCTTCTTGAGCATTTACAGCCGTTATGCTGTCCGAGTCTTCCCAGGTTACTAAATAGTCTGATGCATTTGCAAATCCTTTCATTCCGTTCCTGATGTCCTTTTGGTCAGAATAATACACTAACCGGTGTGTTGAGGTACTCTATTGCCTCGGTATATATGTTGGGGATATTATTATGACCCTAGGTGTTTTAGGGAGTCACCTAGTAATCTAGCCATGTTTTGTGTTCCCGGTGTGATGATTCTGGCCACCATCCTCGAAAGCATCTCATGATGCCATTTAGTTAGTAGGCCTTCTATTTCTGGGTTTTGAACCCAAGATTCACCCTACTTACTTCATGTTCATAGTGTTTGCTCATTCCTTTAGGTTATTACTAACCTTTGCATTAGTCCTTGAGGTCTGTGGTATTTCCTTCTTCCAAATACTATGAACCACTTATGGCAGAAGTTTGTTGGATTAAAAGATCACAATCAGAGTACTCTTGAGGAGTTCTCCATTCATAATTGTGATTCTCCCAGTTCTACCTTTCTGCATGGGTTATCCGGAAGAATTATGTTGAACTCGTTTGACATGCTAATGTACGCACCCACAACTTAAAAATCATATGTTCTTTTGGGTTGTCCCTCTTTAGTTATTTTCTGGCCCTCGTCTATCAATTGATAGACAGGGGTAGTTGAGCATTTGTGATATCGATGTCTATTATATTTGTGGTCCATCGAGCCGTTCTATTTCAGAATGACTAGGAGAAACAAACTCCAGTGCCTCATCCATATCCAGGATTGGGTCAAAAGCAGTTGTATTCCGCAGATCAAAATGCAACCCCGATTTTGTTCTGTTCTACCTTGGGTATTGCCATCTTTATGTCAGGATTGTCATGGGAATTGCACAACCTGTTATGAATTCTTGATGCAGTGATACCTCTCGCCATCATTATTCATTCCTCTATCCCGTGTTGTCGCAACTGGAATGCCGACAAGTGAATCGTGATGTGTGAAATCAATACTCCTAGCAACTTTGTTGCTTAGTAGTTAATGGACAATAATCTTATCCTTAGCGTGTTGATTATTGAATCATCCCCCTAAGGTTGATCGTGCTACCTATTCCTTATTTCCGGTGCACTTGTCAATCAATGAGTTAGGATAGTGTCAATCCTTGCTTATTTGATCATATCGTCTTGCCCTGAAAAACAAGATTGTTCTCGAGCTTAGTGACATATCGGTGATTTGTAATTTTCCGAAGATCTTATCGAAAGTATTACCTCGTTGTCACCTGACCGCTATGTTGAGTTCGTGATCAAGTTGGTTTTCTTATAAATCACCCCTTCTCCAAGAATCTGTGTTGGATATCCCTGAGCTAGTTGGTTGAGCTAGACAACAACTTGGAGAGTTGGAAGGTAAAAGCTTTGCTTAACTTAGTTCATTCCAAAGGGATATCCTTGTGTTTGTGTGTTAGTTGAAGAAAGATGATATCTTCATCGATTGTTCCTCATGATCGGTTGTTGGATCTGTTGTCTTGTCAAAACTTTGATTTGAGTGTGGGCTATCCTCAAATCAAATCAGTACCAATGATATTCGTAATGTTGTCTTACTCGTGGTTGACTCCTCGAGCATACACCATTACATCCTTTGGTCTGACCAATGCTATCACTTGTTCACATAATTATGGAATTCCATCTCCATGGAAACCTGGATGAATTGTTGTTGAGCTCGTCAGCAACACTGCTACCTTCTCCATGATTCGTGTTGAACATCCAGCTAGTGTTGGAAACTTTATAAGCATTATCCTAGTGTTTCGTTCATGAAGCATATGTTCGGATGGAAGAAGTGACTTCCTCTAATTCACGTGCATATGATGCAAGTTGCCGCCGTGAATTTGAGAAAGTTTGTTTCGCTTCCTCTGGGATCATCCCAAGTCAGTCATGCATACATGCGAAGTATTCTGTGGTTTGGAGACTTGCAACCTTCATTCTATATGAATCCCTAGCACACCAAGCCACTGATTGATTTGTTCAAGGAAAAGAAGTTCTTAAGTGCTAATCCTTAAGGACCCAAAGGTACATCTACAGGACTTCGCTCTCCGCAATGATGGTTCCCAATCAGAACTCTGTGGTGTTTCGTTGTAAGACTACTATGTGGCCATGCTTGTCTGGGACAACGTGCTCACATGTATGTAGCAGAACCAGCTTATGTTTTGGAGCTTGCTAACGTAGTTCATCTCCCGAGAGTCTCGCAACGTTATCTCGTTGATTTGTGTTGCAACTCTTCTTTTCAGACATGTGAGTCTGAAGTATCCTGTTTCTAACCAGATCTGAATCTCAGGCAGATATGATGGTTGGAACATTCCCGACATTTGCATTTTGTTCCCAGCTTTCACTGCCTTGTGTCAATCTCCCATGGACTGCCCTTCTCAGCAATTGCTGTTCAGGATCATCTTCAGAAGTGGTCCTACCATGGGTCCCATCCATTTCAGATGATAAGCAGAAATCATCCATTATGTTGTCTTCAACAAGGTAGTCCACATCATCCATTCTAGTCCGAGCATGTCATTCTTTCGAACTCCTTCAAAAGATCGATTGTGATTGCCTTAGGCTGGTATAAAGAGTTTCAATGATCTTTGTATCAAAAGTAATTCTTTTTGCCACTTAAGGGAATAGCTCTACGAGTCACCTTCCCTAAGAGGCCCCATTATGGAATCATGGCAATCCAAATCCTCGCTACGTTGACAACCGTTCACCACCCTCTTAGGTGTGGAATTATTGTCTACCAATTTGAACCCTTGTCATCCGCTTCTTTCCATCACCCCTGATGTGTGTTTCATGTCTCAACTCAAGAGATGTTTTTTTATATCTCACTCCATGAGTTGATCTTGAGTTGCTCGATCTTCAAGAAGATCGATTCCTGTAGAGTTTCTTTCTGTCGTCATCATGTTGGATGAAGATCTAGAAAGCAAAGACGTCAAGACAAATATGAGGCAATGAATCAATATCTTTAAAGAGGACAATTGGATCGTGAAGACTGTGTTAGTTTGCGTTTCCCCTTCATCTTACCCTACGCTTGAATCTCAAGACGAGATTCTTGTTTAGTCGGGGTGAGTTGTCACAGCCCTAGTTTAGCCTTTGCTTGTCCTTGCATGATCATCATGTATAAATTCTGAAATTTGAATTGAGGGAATTTTCAAAGCCTCAGAAACCTTTTAAAAATAATCAACATTTAATTCTCATCAAATGAGTCCAAAGAAATGTTCCTGCTACTCTGTGAAAATATTTGTACGAGGTAAAATTCAAACCAATATTTTTGGAATCATAGAAATACTTATTTTGGGCCTTTGACTTAAATCAATGACATATTTGAGTTGAATTTATTTCTGTTATATAAGAAATAAAGTTCAAATATTTTTGTAAGTTGATTGTGACCTTGGACTAGTTTCTGAGCTCACATAACAATTTACAGAAAGTTCAAAAAATGATTTGATGTTTTAAATCAAATCAAAACCAATTACAGAAAAATAGAAAACAGAAACTAAATTAGAAAGAGAGAGAGAGTAACCTCACCTGGCGGACCACCTGCTCTGGCCCAGCAAGCCGGCTTAGCCGACTGGCCACGCTAGTCGTCCTCCTCCTCGAGCCAGAAGGACGAGCATGTGCGCGCGCCCGAGAGCGCCATGCCACCAGGGCGTCTGCCTGTGTCCCCAGGCCAGCTCGACACCGCGGCCGACCTCCTCGGTGTCGTCCCGATCGCTCTGACTGTCTCACTCTCCCCCCTGCTCTGTCCCTTGCCTCTCCCGCCATGGCCGATTCGCCCGCGAGCTCGCCACCGTCGCCTGCGTAGCTATCGCCTCCCCCTCGCCTCCTTAAAGTTCCTGCGAGCTCCGCGTCGACGCCCCGACCTCCTCGACGAGCCACACGCCGCCAGACACGCTCCATTGCCTCCACCGAGCTCCTCCTCACCGTTCGGTCACCGGAGATCCCCCTCGTCACCGAGCTCAGCTCCGGCCACCTCCGAGCTCGCCGTTTGCTCCACTGCAACCTTTGTGAGCTTCCACATCGATCCCCCCCTCTCATCTGGCTCTTTTGCTTCCCCTAACGCCTTTGCCGTCGCGACCGGGAGCTTGGCTCCGCCCTGGCCACCGTCACCTAGAGCCACAACCGAGCGCGTCATAGCGCTCAGCGCATCACCAGGTGCCCGTAGCACCCCTCCGTGGCCCCTGCGGTGCAGTATAACGCCAACCCTGAGCACACCCGCACGCCGGCCGCCGCTGCGAGCTCTATTCCGGCGAGCTCTGGCCACCCCAGCTGCTCCCACTTGCCCCGTTGGATGCGCGCGTTCACCAGCTCCGTGTAGATGCCCTTCGCATTGCATTTGGTCGCCGGAGACGCAAACCCGAGGCTCGCCGCCACGACTGGCCTCGCCGGCGTCAAGTTGCCAGTGGGGTTGACCCACTTTGACCACTACTGGCCCCCCCTGTGTCGATGACATGTGGGGCCGACCTCTGACTCAAGTTAGTTTAGGTTTTAATTAGTCCTAATTACCACTGTTAGAGGTTAATCACCTCGCTAACTAACTGTGTATCACTGACATGTGGGTCCATGCCCTAATTAAGTTAGGTTAGTATTTAACTTAGCACTAAATAACAGAGTTATTTTGTTGTGTCACTGACCTGTGGGTCGCATAGGTCAGGGTTGACCTGGCTGACTCCGTTGACCTGCCGACCTCAGCCTGACGTCATGCTGACGCAGTATACGTTTCTGGGATTTTAAATAAATCAGAAATGGTTTATTTATTTACAGGAAATACCCTAAACTTCTAAAAATCATAGAAAATAAACCGTAACTCCAAATGAAATAATTTATATATGAAAAATGATCAGAAATATCGAAAGAATCTTTTTATGGCATTTTCAAGCATTTTAGAGCAACTTATATCCTCTGTTTAGGACAATTCAATTAAATGGCATTTAAGAAAGCACATATGGAGTTTGATTTTGAACTTATTGTTCAAACCAACTCCATTTAACTTGCTGCTAGTTGCATTAGGCCAATCAACATCATATTGCCATGTCTAATTCATGCATCATATTGTTGCATTGCATTGATTGTGTCCTTCTCTGTTTGCCGGTAATCGTCCCCTCTCAGTCGACAATGTTTCTGACAACGAGATCAATGACACCGATGAAGAACTATATTATCTTCAGAAGTGCCAGGCAAGCAAAACCCCCTTGTTTATTCCGATACAATCCCACTCTCTCGCTCCTGCTCTCTTTTACTGCATTAGGACAACAACGATTCATCTGTTACTTGGTGCATGACCTGTCATTGACACAGTAAATAGATGAAACCCACTAGCACGGGTAGGAGTTGTTTGTCATGCCTGCTATTGCCTAGAGTTGTGTCAGGTCTGATTCATCGGGGATGAATTGGAAAGTTGTGAACATGTCCTACTGTGTATGAGCTAAGTATGTGAACACGATTTGGTAAAGGTAGCGATGAGAGGCCATGTAGGAGTACATGGTGGGTTGTCTCATTGAAACCGTTCTCAGGAACTAAGTTCTGTGTTTGTGATCCATGAATAACTACTACCACTCATTGGGATCTTTAATTGACCCTCTCGACTTATTAATTGCCCTAGTCCTCTGTCCACGAGTTGCAACTAGTTTATGGTGTTTATAGGATATGTGTTGGCGGCCGTGCGTAGCGCTGACCCTAGGGGTGGGCTATGATGCGGTAGATACACCGTGGCATGGTGTACCGGGCGCCCGTTTGGTGTCTCGGGAACCCTGCACACATCGTTTGGGGCTGTGAGCGAAACTCCGGCCGGATCTCCTCGCGGATGGAAACCAAATAGGCGATAAACCTGGACTAGAGACCTGTGTGTTTAGTCACTGTAACACCCCGGATGTAATTTACCTTATTTTTACTCCAACTCTTGTTGTTTCCGGCCCTAAGTTATTATATTTCCTCGTTGTGGGGTTTTTGTCTCCGTGTGTTGTTGTCTTTGTCATGCATCTCATATCATGTCATCATGTGCATTGCATTTGCATACGTGTTTGTCTCATGCATCCGAGCATTTTCCTCGTTGTCCGTTTTGCATTCCGGCGCTCCTATGTCCTCCAGTGGTCCTTTCTACCTCTTTTCATGTGCGGGTGTTAAACGTTTTCAGATTGGACCGAGACTTGTCATGCGGCCTTGGTTTACTGCCGGTAGCCCGTCGGACAAGTTTCGTGCCATTTGGACTTCGTTTGATACTCCAACGGTTAACCGAGGGACCGAAAAGGCCTCGTGTGTGTTGCAGCCCAACACCCTTCCAAAGTGGCCCAAAACCCACCTAAACCCCTTCCATCATCTAGATCGTTTGATCACGATCGCGTGGCCGAAAACCACACCTCATTTGGAGCTTCCTAGCTCCCTCTACCTCTATAAATAGCCCCTCCTCCGAAATCCCAGATCTTCTCTTCCCCCTAACCCTAAATTTCCCCGCCGCTGCCGGACACTGACCCGAGCCAGCGACAGGCTGCCACCTGTCGCCGCCGCCCCCGCTGGTCGTGCGGCCCGCCGAGCCCACGCCCGGCCCCCGCGGCCCGCCATCCCCGCGCCGCTCCATCGGCCTGCCGCCGCCCTCGTCCTCCCCACACGCCACCCGAGTCGCCTCGTTCCGGCCGCCGCACCACCGCCGCCGGCGAGCGCCGCTACCGGGGCGCTCCGTCTCCGACGAGTTTCCCCGCCGCCCGACGTGCCGCCAAGTCATGCCGGCGCCGCGCCCGACCGCCGCCGTCGCCGCCTTGGCCTCCTCCTCACCTCCTCGCCCCGGGAAGCATCAAGTTCGGCGACCCCCGACGTCTCAGTCGAGCTCAGATCCGGCCTCGGTTCGCGTGCCGTGAGGAACCCTAGATCTAGCGGTTGACTTTCTGTGACGCCCCCGATTTGACCGTACACTAATCATACACGCAAACGTGTATGATCAAGATCAGGGACTCACGGGAAGATATCACAACACAACTCTACAGATAAAATAAGTCATACAAGCATCATATTACAAGCCAGGGGCCTCGAGGGCTCGAATACAAGAGCTCGATCATAGACGAGTCAGTGGAAGCAACAATATCTGAGTACAGACATAAGTTAAACAAGTTGCCTTAAGAAGGCTAACACAAACTGGGATACAGATCGAAAGAGGCGCGGGCCTCCTGCCTGGGATCCTCCTAAAGTACTCCTGGTCGCCGTCAGCGGGCTGCACGTAGTAGTAGGCACCTCCCGAGTAGTAGTATTCGTCATCAACGATGGCGTCTGGCTCTTGGACTCCAGCATCTGGTTGCGACAACCAGAAAGAAAGGGAAAGGGGGAAAAAGGGGGAGAAAGCAACCGTGAGTACTCATCCAAAGTACTCGCAAGCAAGGAGCTACACTGCATATGCATGGGTATCAAATGGAATAAGGGTATCATATGTGGACTGAACTGCAGAATGCCAGAATAAGAGGGGGATAACTAATCCTGTCGAAGACTACGCTTCTGGCAGCCTCCGTCTTGCAGCATGTAGAAGAGAGTAGACTGAAGTCCTCCAAGTAGCATCGCATAGCATAATCCTACCCGGCGATCCTCTCCTCGTCGCCCTGTTAGAGAGCGATCACCGGTTGTATCTGGCACTTGGAAGGGTGTGTTTTATTAAGTATCCGGTTCTAGTTGTCATAAGGTCAAGGTACAACTCCAAGTCGTCCTGTTACCGAAGATCACGGCTATTCGAATAGATTAATTCCCTGCAGGGGTGCACCACATATCCCAACACGCTCGATCCCATTTGGACGGACACACTTTCCTGGGTCATGCCCGGCCTCGGAAGATCAACACGTCGCAGCCCTACCTAGGCACAACAGAGAGGTCAGCACGCCGGTCTAAAGCCTATGGCGCAGGGGTCTGGGCCCATCGCCCATTGCACACCTGCACGTTGCGTACGCGGCCGGAAGCAGAACTAGCCCCCTTAATACAAGAGCAGGCTTACGGTCCAATCCGGCGCGCGCCACTCAGTCGCTGACGTCACGAAGGCTTCGGCTGATACCATGACGTCGAGTGCCCATAACTGTCCCCGCGTAGATGGTTAGTGCGTATAGGCCAGTGGCCAGACTCAGATCAAATACCAAGATCTCGTTAAGCGTGTTATTTTGAAATAACCGCGAACGCCGACCAGGGCCAGGCCCACCTCTCTCCTAGGTGGTCTCAACCTGCCCTGTCGCTTCGCCACAAAGATCCACACAGAGGGCTGTTGGGACAAAGGTCCTTTCAGCCCCCAATCCGTGAATCACTCGCGGGTGCTCCACAAGCCGACCCGTCTTTAGTCACCACATGTATCCTGTATAAAGTATATAGTATATACCCGTGATCACCTCCCGAGTGATCACGACCCGATAATATAGCATGGCAGACGGACAAGAATGTACGGCCACAGATGATAAACTAGCATCCTATACTAAGCATTAGGATTGCAGGTAAAGGTAACAACAGTAGTAGCAAGGACAGGCTATGCATCAGAATAGGATTAACGGAAAGCAGTAACATGCTACACTACTCTAATGCAAGCAGTAGAGAAAAGAGTAGGCGATATCTGGTGATCAAAGGGGGGGCTTGCCTGGTTGCTCTGGCAAGAGAGAAGGGTCGTCAACTCCGTAGTCGTACTGGGTAGCAGCGGCGTCGGTCTCGGTGTCTAGCAGAAGAAGAGGGGGGAAGAAACAATGAATACAATGCAAACAGATGCACAACGATGCATGACAAGACAAGTAACAGTGCTAGGGGTGCCCTAACGCGGTATGAGGTGATACCGGTGAAGGGGGGAAACATCCGGGAAGGTATCCCCGGTGTTTTGCGTTTTCGGGCAGAGGAGCCGGAGGGGGAAAGTTACGAGTTCGATAGGTTAGGGAGGTGTGGCGGACGAACGGGTTGCGTATCCGGAATCGTCTCGTCGTTCTGAGCAACTTTCATGTACAAAGTATTTTCATCCGTGTTACGGATTAAAAGATATGATTTTCTAAAAATTTAAATCATTTTTTGATTTTAATTATATATTTAATTCCAACATTATCCAAAACAGTGTGTGATGACGTAGGCATGACATCAGAGTGATGTCAGCAGGTCAACTGGTCGGTTGACCAGTCAAACCAGACAGGTGGGTCCAGTGGGACCCACATGTCATTGTCAAGGGCCTTAACAGAGTTTTAAAACTAACTAAAATGGGTTAATTAGTGGGTGGCCCCAGCAGTCAGTGTCTAATTAGGTATTAGTTAATTAACTTAATTAATTAGTAGTTTATATATTTGTTTTTATTTGTTTTATGGCATGGGGCCCGCATGTCAGTGGCAGTAGCTGCCACATCAGCGAAGTTGACTTGGTCAACGTGGCCAGTTGGGGCCCCCAGGCCCACAGGCAGTGACCCAGGGGTGGGGCCCGCCTAGCCACTTCGGCGGACGGTGCCGGAGCGACTCTGGCGACCCAACAGAGGCGGCCCCTCGCCCGAGTTGGCCGGAATCGCGCTACGGGGCACCAAATCGGGCGCGGCCAGGCTCTCTGGAACGGCCTCTTCGCGCCACGTCCGATGGAGGGGAGCACGACGGCGGGGGTGGCCGGAATGGTCGCCGGCGACGAGCGCGGCGGGCTGCTGTTCGGGCGCGGACGAAGACGGCGACGCAGCGCGCTTCGGGGCGAGCGAGAAGGCTAGGGTGGAGCTGCGCGACGCGCTGAGCACAAAGGGCTCGGCCCCGTGACCATTTGGTCACCGGAAGGGCGCCGGCGACGCGCGCAGGCGGCGGTGTAGTCAGGAGCTCGAGGAGAGTGGACCTGGGTGAGCTAGCGAAGAAATGGAGAGGTTGGGGAGGATCTACGCGGCATGAGGAGCGTAACCGACACGAGCCCGTGACCATTTGGTCACCGGAGACTCGTCGGCGACGGGGTCCGCGGCGGAGCGCTCGGGTGCTTCGGCGGCAGCTAGCTAGGGCGTGCGAGGGAGCTAACGGAGATGGGCGGGAGATGGGGAGCTCACCTGCGGCACGCAAGATGGCCCTTGGGAGTTTAGTAGCCGGAGAGTCGACGGCGCTCGGCGGAGATGCGTCGGGGATCCGAGGAAGAAGACGAGGTTGGGGCAGCGTTCGATGGTGCTCGGCGTCCTGCATCTTGACGTGGAGGCGTAGTCGAGGGAGGCGGAGTGAGCGGACGCGTCGGAAGGGCTTGGAGGTCGCCGTGGCCGCGAGTACTACGGCGGCGAGGCCATGGCGGCGCTCGGTTGCGGTGGGAAACGAGGGGGTGAGGTGCGGTGGCTCTGGAGGGGAGTGGGAGGCGCAAGAACCGAGGCGAGCGTGGGGGTGAGTGGGAGGAGAGACCGAGGGGGCGCGGCGTGGCGACCTTATCCCCTCGTCGTCGCCGGTGAGAGGGTGCGGCGGGGACGCGCCCCTGTTCCGACCCGGGTCGGGGGAACAGGGAAAGGAGGCGGCAGGGGGAGGCGGGCCGGTTCGGCCGGATGGGCCAGGTGGGTTAGCTGGGCCAGATGGCCCAGGGGGGTTTGGGGGGTTTTCCTTTCTCTTTCTTTCTTTCTTTTCTTTATTTTTTCTTTTCTGTTTTATTTCATTTGAAGTATTTAGTCTTTTACTAAAAATGTGTTTTCTGCACCATAATTACCTTTGTAATATTTGGCGTCCACCGAACATTTTTGTTTCAATTTTGAAAACTTTTATCGTCGACTTTAATTTTAAGTTTGAATTTGACACGGTTTCGAATTATCCCGAGATTAGTAACAGTAATCGCAGATGACATGGCATCATGAGGAGAGTTTTACTGTAGCTTGATTACCCAGGCGTTACAAAACTCCTCCACTACAAGAAATCTCGTCCCGAGATTTTAGGAGATAGAAGGAAACAGTGCGGGGTATTCATCACGCAGGCGGTCCTCGCGTTCCCAAGTGGCTTCGTCTTCAGAGTGATTCGACCACTGGACTTTGAGGAATTTGATCGCCTTCTGACGTGTGCGGCGTTCAGCTTGGTCAAGAATGCGGACCGGATGCTCTTTATAAGAGAGGTCCTGTTGCAATTCGAGCACTTCATGATCCACCGCTCGGATTGGATCCTTGAAGCAACGGCGGAGTTGTGACACATGGAACACATCGTGAACCTGAGAAAGGTTCGGCGGAAGCTCCAGTTGATATGCCACCTTTCCACGCCTTTCGAGAATAGTGAAGGGACCGATATAGCGAGGAGCTAGCTTGCCCTTGATCCCGATGCGGTGAGCACCCTTCATTGGTGTAACTCGAAGATAAGCCTTTTCGCCAGGTTGATAGACCATGTCTTGGTGATGACGGTCATACTGACTTTTCTGACGTGACTGAGCAGTCTTGAGATTCTCGCGAATAATGCGGACTTGTTCTTCGGCCTGTTGGATAATATCTGGACCGAAGAGTGGACGTTCCCCCGTTTCTGACCAGTTCAGAGGGGTTCGACACTTTCGTCCATATAGCACTTCGAAGGGGGACATCTTCAGACTAGCTTGATAGCTATTATTATAAGAGAACTCGGCATATGGAAGAGATTCCTCCCATTTCTTGCCGAATGATATTACACAAGCTCGAAGCACGTCTTCGAGAACTTGGTTGACACGTTCAACCTGTCCTTGCGACTGAGGATGAAACGCAGTACTGAACGACAGATGAGTTCCCATAGCTTCTTGGAAACTCGCCCAAAACCTTGAAGTGAATAAGCTGCCACGGTCTGAACTGATAACCAGTGGGATACCGTGAAGTGAAACAATTCTGGCCATGTAGAGAGTAGCAAGCTGACTAGCAGTGATTGTCTCTTTGACCGCCAGAAAATGGGCAACTTTGGAAAGCCGGTCAATGACGACAAGAATAGCATCATTACCTTTCTGCGATTTGGGAAATCCAGTGATGAAGTCCATTTCAACATGGTCCGATTTCCATTCAGGAATAGAGATAGGTTGCAGAGTTCCAGCAGGCCTTTGATGCTCAACTTTGATACGACGGAAAACGTCACACTCCGCAACATAACGAGCAATGTCCTGCTTCATATTAGACCACCAGAATCTTTGGCGAATATCCCGATACATCTTCGTACTACCAGGATGGATGGACAGAGGCGTATCATGAGCTTCTTGCATAACCCTTTTAGTCTTATCCAGGTTTTTCTTCGAACATGGTACCACTAGGCGGCCTTTGAAATACAAGGCGCCATCATCGGCGATCGTGAAGAATGAGGGCTTTCCTTCTGCTAGATGGTGTTTAATCTTATGGACTTCAGAGTCATAACCTTGAATAGTCTTTATACCAGCTACGAGATCTGGTACGACAGCCAGGGTATTTAGAGAACCCTTAGTAACAACAAGAAGATTCATCTTGCGGAACTCCGGGGGAGGGGGAGCGAGTGCTCCAGGAGGAACAATATGGAGGTTCAGCTTTCTAAATTCTTCGACAAGCGAGGGCTGAACTTTGTGAACCTGAAGGTGGTTGTAGTAAGACTTGCGGCTCAAGGCATCAGCCGTTACATTAGCCTTGCCGGGGGTATATGATATACCCACGTCAAAGTCTGCAACAGTCTCCATCCATCTTTGCTGACGGAGGTTCAGATCTGGCTGAGTAAACAGATACTTCAGACTTTGGTGATCGGTGAAGATCTCGCAACGATTACCGAGAAGGTAGTGTCGCCACTGCTTCAGTGCATGAATGACAGCAGCAAGCTCGAGGTCGTGAACTGGGTAGTTTTCTTCGTGAGGGCGCAGTTGACGAGAAGCATAAGCAATCACTCTGCGCTCTTGCATTAGGACACAACCTAATCCTTGACGGGAAGCGTCGCAGTAAATGACGAAGTCCTTCTTAGTATCAGGTGGAGCAAGCACGGGGGCAGAAGTCAACTTGTCTTTGAGCGCCTGGAAAATTTCCTGACACTTGTCTGTCCAATCGAACTTGACACCCTTATGCAACAGATTAGTCAGAGGCCTGGCAATCTTGGAGAAGTTCTCGACGAATCGACGGCAATAGCTGGCGAGACCGAGAAAACTTCGGACTTGCTTGACATTCTTCGGAGGAGTCCAATCGAGAATAGCCTGAACTCGTTCAGGGTTGACTGCAATACCATCCTTGGAGATGACATGCCCAAGATAGGTTACTTCGGGGAGCCAAAATTCACACTTGGAATACTTAGCATATAGTTGGTGCTCTCGAAGCTTTTGTAGCACAAGACGAAGATGTGCAGCATGTTCTTCTTCGTTCTTGGAAAATACAAGGATATCGTCCAGATAAACCACGACAAACTTGTCGAGGTAATCCATGAATATATAATTCATCAGACGAGAGAAGGTGGCGGGAGCATTCGTTAAGCTGAATGACATGACGGTGTACTCGTATGATCCATACCGAGTCACGAAGGCGGTTTTTGGGATATCCTCTTCACGAACACGGATCTGGTGGTAACCTAACCTCAAATCGTGTTTGGAGAACACTGATGAGCCAGCCAGTTGATCATAAAGATCATTGATCCGAGGAAGAGGATATTTATTCTGAATGGTAGCTTGGTTTATAGGACGGTAGTCTTGGACTAATCGGTTTGTCCCATGCTTTTTCTTAACAAAGAGAGAAGGTGCTCCCCAAGGAGAGCAACTTGGGCGAATGAAACCTTTGACAAGAGATTTGTCGATTTCCTCCTTAAGCTCAATGAGTTCATGCGGCGGCATCTTGTAGGGTCGTTTAGCTATAGGGGTAGTGCCGGGTTTCAAGTCGATGATGAATTCAACAGCTCTAGCAGGGGGAATCCCTGGAAGTTCTTCTGGGAAGACGTCTTGGAATTCACGAACGACGGGAATGTTTTCAATGCCCTCGAGTGGTGCAGCGTTCAACGCATTCAAGGCATAAAGTCGTGCCTCGGCGTTCTGAACTAGATGAGCTTGGTAAGCTATTATTTCATCAGAAGGGTGTAGCGGATGGACGACCTTAGTGGCGCAAACTATTGAAGCAGTATGCGCTTTCAACCAATCCATTCCCAGAATGAGGTCGATGTTAGACGACTTTAGGATAATGGGAGAGGCATAGAATTCCAGCCCTTCGATTTCCACGGGGACATCGATGCCAACCAGAGAGGTTTGACATTGTCCCACGGGGGTTTTTACCAATACCGAAGTGTTCATCTCCTCACATTTAACGTCATGCTTGTATGCAAAATCTTCTGACAAGAATGAATGCGATGCTCCTGAATCGAATAAAACAGATGCAGGTACTGAGTTTACGAGGAGTGTACCCATCACGGTAGCAGGCTGGTCTAGAACTTCATTGAGATCAATGTGGTTGGCATGAACACGACCATAATACTTAGCATTGTTGTTGCGAGGCTGGTTGCTTCCACGGCCAGCTATGGGGAGGGCCAGTTGATTCTAGTTCTGATTGCAATCCCTAGCACGGTGACCTGGCTGACCACACTTGTAGCAGAGACCATTATTGGGAGTGGGAACAGGAGCTTGTGGTGGTGGAGCTGGAAGTATTGGCTGCCTAGTTGGAGGAGCAGGCAGACGAGGTGCAGCATAGGTCTGCCTTGGGGCAGGTGCATTCGGCTGGTACATGCTGTTGGGAATCCATATCTTGCGCTTCTGTGAAGACGGGCCCGAAGATGAGCCCGTGTCACGGTTGCGCCTGTGAGAGCTCTGGTATTCCTGCAGACCAGTTTCGACATTGATGGCTTTGTTCACCAGAGTGGCGAAATCAGCAAAGTCATGCACTAGAAGTGCGAGCTTGATGTCAGCTTGAAGGCCATCACGGAACTTCTCCTGTCTGCGTGCATCAGTTGCAATGTCTTCTTCAGCATAGCGGGACAAGTCAAGAAACTCCCGTTGATAAGCTTCAACAGTCTTGTTGCCTTGGGTGAGGTTGTGAAACTCGCGCTTCTTACGGTCCATGACTCCCTGAGGAATGAAGCGAGCACGGAAGGCAGCTTGGAAGTCTGGCCAGGTGATGATTGTTCCAGCTGGCAGAGTACGCCTGTGGCTGTCCCACCATTGAGCTGCGGATCCTTTCAGGAAGAAGGAAGCAAAGGTGACATAGCTGGCAGGGGCTACATCAGCAGACTCCATCTCATAGGTGATGTCATGGAGCCAGTCATCAGCATCCAGAGGCTGAGTCGAGCTGCGATACACGGTTGGGTTGAGGCGCATGAAAGCCTGCAGAGTCACTTGGGTTGTCTGCTGGTTCATATTGGGGCGAGGAAACTGAGCCATAATATTCTCCATGAACTGACGATTCAGCTCAAACTGTTGCATCATCCCAGCCATGTACTCAGGCGGTGGTGGGGCGTTGCCACCACGACCACGACCACCTGGTCTAACCATCCTGCTAATATTTAACAGGGGTAGTTCAGCATTGAGAAATTTGCAAAAACAAGAATCATTCATGATGAAACATGCACAACGAAAGCAGCACGATAGATACTACATAGTAGTCGGCATATCTTACAAAAGAGATCATGCATAGAGTTCGTTACACAGAGTTCGGTACATAGGCTAAGACATCATAGGCGGCACACAGGCTCGCGGCGAATGCATCTAACACTAATAAGCAAGTCTACATCAGTCCCATGCGGTACTGCGGAGGTAGGTGTAGCCCGACAGCTGGTAGTGACGCGAAGGGAAGACCTCCACGTGAGTAGCCTGGGGCCCGCGGATACTCTTGTGTGGAACCCAATGCGCAGGTGGCAGGAGAGGACCCAATGCAGGAGAGTAGCCTCCCACATCTGGCCAGCCGACGCCCTGGGGCATCACGGTCCGGGCAGGGTAGATCGTAGAACGCGACAGATCACCAGAGCGGACAGAGGGGTGCAACAGCGTCAGAGCACGATACATGTGCGGACGGGTGGTGTACAGCTCGTGGCGAAGAGCTCGGTTAGCTCTATCCAGCCCATCAGCATGCAGAACCAGGTTCTGATGGTAGAAGGGCTCTCGGGTGACAGTG
Organism: Triticum urartu; assembly: GCF_003073215.2. Classification (NCBI taxonomy): domain Eukaryota; kingdom Viridiplantae; phylum Streptophyta; class Magnoliopsida; order Poales; family Poaceae; genus Triticum; species Triticum urartu. The sequence continues at coordinate 247,382,544 of NC_053027.1, read as the reverse complement.
GAGTAGGCAGCAGTGTAGTAACCCTCCGCACCAACATCGGATGCGATAGCAATGTGCCTGAAGGGGGAGGTGTCCAACTCCTGATACTCTCCACGAAGACGTGTCAGAGCAGCATAAGCAGCATCATGGACCGCCATATCGATAGTCACTCCAACACCATGAGCAGTGTGCAGCACGGTAGTGGAGTCATACTCCCGAGAGTAGAGGTGGACGATGGCACGATACTGCTCCTGGTTGAAGTCCTGATACTCCTTATAGACGGTGTAGTCAGGGTGCCAGCGATAACCCAGATAGGTCATCATCTCAACCAACACAGCAGGTGATCCTGAGGCACCAATGGCCGTCGTGTGGCGCACGACCTGCCTCGTGGGTTCCATCTGAAAACAAAGATGTTTTCACAGGAGTCAAATGACAATGTGGATAATGTCCAAATACTACTCTAAAGAATAACTAGGGCTTATCCAACTTTGGGGTGAACGTGGTCACGGGATCCTAGTGTTAGAGTTAGTAAAATCGTTTAACCCGAGTAGGAGAGAGTTCAGTGTCCCAGAGTAAGGATCGAGGAGTAAAAGAGCCTAATACCACCCAGATGGCGATGTGGGCCCGTAAGGCACACAACCATGTTAGTAAAAGTTTTTATAATGTCTAGACTCAACTTCGGCCAAGGAGTGTGGAAGGGGGATTCCTACAGGCAGTCGGCTCTGATACCAACTTGTGACGCCCCCGATTTGACCGTACACTAATCTTACACGCAAACGTGTACGATCAAGATCAGGGACTCACGGGAAGATATCACAACACAACTCTACAAATAAAATAAGTCATACAAGCATCATATTACAAGCCAGGGGCCTCGAGGGCTCGAATACAAGAGCTCGATCATAGACGAGTCAGCGGAAGCAACAATATCTGAGTACAGACATAAGTTAAACAAGTTGCCTTAAGAAGGCTAACACAAACTGGGATACAGATCGAAAGAGGCGCAGGCCTCCTGCCTGGGATCCTCCTAAACTACTCCTGGTCGCTGTCAGCGGGCTGCACGTAGTAGTAGGCACCTCCCGAGTAGTAGTATTCGTCATCAACGGTGGCGTCTGGCTCCTGGACTCCAGCATCTGGTTGCGACAACCAGAAAGAAAGGGAAAGGGGGAGAAAGCAACCGTGAGTACTCATCCAAAGTACTCGCAAGCAAGGAGCTACATTACATATGCATGGATATCAAATGGAATAAGGGTATCATATGTTGACTGAACTGCAGAATGCCAGAATAAGAGGGGGATAACTAATCCTGTCGAAGACTACGCTTCTAGCAGCCTCTGTCTTGCAGCATGTAGAAGAGAGTAGACTGAAGTCCTCCAAGTAGCATCGCATAGCATAATCCTACCCGGCGATCCTCTCCTCGTCGCCCTGTTAGAGAGCGACCACCGGTTGTATCTGGCACTTGGAAGGGTGTGTTTTATTAAGTATCCGGTTCTAGTTGTCATAAGGTCAAGGTACAACTCCAAGTCGTCCTGTTACCGAAGATCACGGCTATTCGAATAGATTAACTTCCCTGCAGGGGTGCACCACATATCCCAACACGCTCGATCCCATTTGGCCGGACACACTTTGCTGGGTCATGCCCGGCCTCGGAAGATCAACACGTCGCAGCCCTACCTAGGCACAACAGAGAGGTCAGCACGCCGGTCTAAAGCCTATGGCGCAGGGGTCTGGGCCCATCGCCCATTGCACACCTGCACGTTGCGTACGCGGCCGGAAGCAGAACTAGCCCCCTTAATACAAGAGCAGGCTTACGGTCCAATCCGGCGCACGCCACTCAGTCGCTGACGTCACGAAGGCTTCGGCTGATACCACGACGTCGAGTGCCCATAACTGTCCCCGCGTAGATGGTTAGTGCGTATAGGCCAGTGGCCAGACTCAGATCAAATACCAAGATCTCATTAAGCGTGTTATTTTGAAATAACCGCGAACGCCGACCAGGGCCAGGCCCACCTCTCTCCTAGGTGGTCTCAACCTGCCCTGTCGCTTCGCCACAAAGATCCACACAGAGGGCCGTTGGGACAAAGGTCCTTTCAGCCCCCAATCTGTGAACCACTCGCGGGTGCTTCACAAGCCGACCCGTCTTTAGTCACCACATGTATCCTGTATAAAGTATATAGTATATACCCGTGATCACCTCCCGAGTGATCATGGCCCGATAATATAGCATGGCAGACGAACAAGAATGTACGGCCACTGATGATAAACTAGCATCCTATACTAAGCATTAGGATTGCAGGTAAAGGTAACAACAGTAGTAGCAAGGACAGGCTATGCATCAGAATAGGATTAACGGAAAGCAGTAACATGCTACACTACTCTAATGCAAGCAGTAGAGAAAAGAGTAGGCGATATCTGGTGATCAAAGGGGGGGCTTGCCTGGTTGCTCTGGCAAGAGAGAAGGGTCGTCAACTCCGTAGTCGTACTGGGTAGCAGCGGCGTCGGTCTCGGTGTCTAGCGGAAGAAGAGGGGGGAAGAAACAATGAATACAATGCAAAAAGATGCATAACGATGCATGACAAGACAAGTAACGGTGCTAGGGGTGCCCTAACGCGGTATGAGGTGATACCGGTGAAGGGGGGAAACATCCGGGAAGGTATCCCCGGTGTTTCGCGTTTTCGGGCAGAGGAGCCGGAGGGGGAAAGTTACGAGTTCGATAGGTTAGGGAGGTGTGGCGGACGAACGGGTTGCGTATTCGGAATCGTCTCGTCGTTCTGAGGAACTTTCATGTACAAAGTATTTTCATCAGAGTAACGGATTAAAAGATATGATTTTCTAAAGATTTAAATCATTTTCTGATTTTAATTATATATTTAATTCCAACATTATCCAAAACAGTGTGTGATGACGTAGGCATGACATCAGAGTGATGTCAGCAGGTCAACTGGTCGGTTGACCAGTCAAACCAGACGGGTGGGTCCAGTGGGACCCACATGTCATTGCCAAGGGCCTTAATAGAGTTTTAAAACTAACTAAAATGGGTTAATTAGTGGGTGGCCCCAGCAGTCAGTGTCTAATTAGGTTTTAGTTAATTAACTTAATTAATTAGTAGTTTATATATTTGTTTTTATTTGTTTTATGGCATGGGGCCCGCATGTCAGTGGCAGTAGCTGCCACGTCAGCGAAGTTGACTTGGTCAACGTGGCCAGTTGGGGCCCCCAGGCCCACAGGCAGCGACCCAGGGGTGGGGCCCGCCTAGCCACGTCGGCGGACGGTGCCGGAGCGACTCCGGCGACCCAACAGAGGCGGCCCCTCGCCGGAGTTGGCCGGAATCGCGCTACGGGGCACCAAATCGGGCGCGGCCAGGCTCTCTGGAACGGCCTCTTCGCGCCGCGTCCGATGGAGGGGAGCACGACGGCGGGGGTGGCCGGAATGGTCGCCGGCGACGAGCGCGGCGGGCTGCTGTTCGGGCGCGAACGAACACGGCGACGCAGCGCGCTTCGGGGCGAGCGGGAAGGCTAGGGTGGAGCTGCGCGACGCGCTGAGCACAAAGGGCTCGGCCCCGTGACCATTTGGTCACCGAAAGGGCGCCGGCGACGCGCGCAGGTGGCGGCGTAGTCGGGAGCTCGAGGAGAGTGGAGCTGGAGCGAGCTAGCGAAGAAATGGAGAGGTTGGGGAGGATCTACGCGGCATGAGGAGCGTAACCGACACGAGCCCGTGACCATTTGGTCACCGGAGACTCGTCGGCGACGGGGTCCGCGGCGGAGCGCTCGGGTGCTTCGGCGGCAGCTAGCTAGGGCGTGCGAGGGAGCTAACGGAGATGGGCGGGAGATGGGGAGCTCACCTGCGGCACGCAAGATGGCCCTTGGGAGTTTAGTAGCCGGAGAGTCGACGGCGCTCGGCGGAGATGCGTCGGGGATCCGAGGAAGAAGACGAGGTTGGGGCAGCGTTCGATGGTGCTCGGCGTCCTGCATCTTGACGTGGAGGCATAGTCGAGGGAGGCGGAGTGAGCGGACGCGTCGGAAGGGCTTGGAGGTCGCCGTGGCCGCGAGTACTACGGCGGCGAGGCCATGGCGGCGCTCGGTTGCGGTGGGAAACGAGGGGGCGAGGTGCGGTGGCTCTGGAGGGGAGTGGGAGGCGCAAGAACCGAGGCGAGCGTGGGGGTGAGTGGGAGGAGAGACCGAGGGGGCGCGGCGTGACGACCTTATCCCCTCGTCGTCGCCGGCGAGAGGGTGCGGCGGGGACGCGCCCCTGTTCCGACCCGGGTCGGGGGAACAGGGAAAGGAGGCGGCAGGGGGAGGCGGGCCGGTTCGGCCGGATGGGCCAGGTGGGTTAGCTGGGCCAGATGGCCCAGGGGGGTTTGGGGGGTTTTCCTTTCTCTTTCTTTCTTTATTTTAAGTTTGAATTTGACACGGTTTCGAATTATCCCGAGATTAGTAACAGTAATCGCAGATGACATGGCATCATTAGAAGAGTTTTACTGTAGCTTGATTACCCGGGCGTTACACTTTCCCCCCTCTCCAGTTATTTTTTTTTGCAATTTTTGTCAGGCCATAACTCCTCATCCGTAGCTCCGATTCGTGCGTGTAGCATATCAAAATGTTCGTCTCGACGAGTAAATCATTTCATCTCATTGCATCATTTTCATTTGGGCTCATCTTAACAACCGAAATGCTGTTGGAAGAGGGCTATGTGAGGAATATTTCAGATCTGTTTCAGCAAGTGGCCTTTTGTCATTTTTGCCATGATTAATGTGTGCATGCTGTGATCTTGAGCTCTACATGTGTTTTGTAGAATGCCATGCCATATTTACAGGGGTGTATGCCATGTATTTTTGTGATCTTTGTGGTGACTAGCATAAGCATGCAAAGTAGCCTACTCATTGATGCTGTTTTCAGGGACTTAGAATTTCACTAAGTCCTTGTCATGTTATTGTTTTTATGCCATATGTTGATGTTGTTTCCTAGTGATCCGTGCCTCTTTTGAGGATGATCAGTAAGGATGTTTTGTTAACATTGTGGTGCTATCTCCATCTATATCTTTGTTTGCAATTATGGAGTAACCTAGCTTGAGTCAATCGAGCTCTACTTTTGCTATAAAATGTTCCTGGCAGATTGTTGACATGTTTAGCGATTTTGCCGAGGATGTTGCTATTGATCCGTGCATGCTATGTTGTTGTTCTTGCCATGTCTAGCTTCTATGCCATGTCTTCTTCATGGGTATAAGCTTAGTTTTTCATGCCATGCTCTGTAGTGAGTGCATCGAACTCGTAAACATGCCTACTTGTTAACTGTTTTGCATGCTCTTGTTTTTCACCAAGTCTGAATCTGTTTATGTTTTTGCTATGTTCACATTCTTGCAATTGTATTTTCTGACCCCTTTTGGCTCAAGGTCACTAAGGGACTTTTGTTATCTGCTTTGAGTATCTTCATGCCGTGCCTTGCTTTGCCATGATATGTTCCTGTAGCATGTAGTTTTCATGCTCTAAACATTGCTCCCTGATAATAAATTCCTGGATTGTTGTTATTTCACAAAGTCCTGAAACCTGTTATCTTTTGCTCTTTTGCCATGCTTGTTTGCACCTGTTAATGAGTGAATTAGCCGTAGCTCAGTGTTCATATTTTGTCAAACATCATGAGTGGATCCCTTCCATGTATTTTGTTGTGATATTTGGGTGCAGTAGCATATTTATCTTGATGCATTTAGTGGGTCACTTGCTGATTATCGCAGACCGGTGCCATATTTGTTTTGCTTGCCATTTCCAAACCGTGCATCCGATTCCGGTGATCTTTATATCGATTTCAACCAAAATCACCTCACCTTTCAAGTGGCACTCTTGGATTTCCATGTTGAGGCCAGGTTCAATCATTCCTGTGCAAATCTTGCACATGCATCACATACCGCATGCCGCATATCATACCATGTTTGCATCATGTTGCTTGAGCATTGCACGTGGTTGATTGTGTTCCTTTTGCTTGTTGTTCTTGTTTGGGTAGAGCTGGGAGACGAGTTCGTGAACGAGGAGCTCGTTGAGTTCGCTTACGAGGATCAAGGCAACTCTGAAAGCTCTCGAAATCACTTCTATCATTGCTTGCTAGATGCTCGCTCTTTTGCTATGCCTATGCTACGATACCTACCACTTGCTTATCATGCCTCCCAAATTGCCATGTCAAACCTCTAACCCACCTTCTCCTAGCAAACCGTTGTTTGGCTATGTTACCGCTTTGCTCAGCCCCTCTTATAACGTTGCTAGTTGCAGGTGAAGATTGGAGATCGTTCCTTGTTGGAACATGTTTATTTGTTGGGATATCACCATATTATCTTATTTATCTTAATGCACCTATATACTTGGTAAAGGGTGGAAGGCTCGGCCTTATGCCTGGTGTTTTGTTCCACTCTTGCCGCCCTAGTTTCCGTCATATCGGTCATATCGGTGTTATGTTCCCGGATTTTGCGTTCCTTACACGGTTGGGTTATAATGGGAACCCCTTGACAGTTCGCCTTGAATAAAACTCCCCCAGCAATGCCCAACCTTGGTTTTACCATTCGCCACCTAGCCTCTTTTTCCCTTGGGTTTCCGGAGCCCAAGGGTCATCTTTATTAAACCCCCCTGGGCCAGTGCTCCTCTGAGTGTTGGTCCGAAATGGGCAGCCTGCGGGGCCACCTCGGGGAAACTCGAGGGTTGGTTTTACTCGTAGCTTGACCTATCTGAGTGTGCCTTGCGAACGAGATATGTGCAGCTCCTATCAGGATTTGTCGGCACATTCGGGCAGTGTTGCTGGACTTGTTTTACCATTGTCGAGGATGTCTTGTAACCAGGATGCCGAGTCTGATCGGATTGTCTTGGGAGAAGGAATATCCTTCGTTGACCGTGAGAGCTTGTGATGGGCTAACTTGGGACTCCCCTGCAGGGATTTGAACTTTCGAAAGCCGTGCCCGCGGTTATGGGCAGATGGGAATTTATTAATGTCCGGTTGTAGATAACCTGAAACTTAACTTAATTAAAATGCACCAACCGCATGTGTAACCGTGATGATCTCTTCTCGGCGGAGTCCGGGAAGTGAACACGGTGTTGGAGTAATGCTTGACGTAGGTTGTTCTAGGATCACTTCTTGATCATAGTAGTTCGACCGTGCTTTTGCCTTCTCTTCTCGCTCTGTTTTGCGCATGTTAGCCACCATATATGCTAGTCGCTTGCTGCAGCTCCACATCATACATTTACCTTACATATAAGCTTAAATTGTCTTGATCGCGAGGGTGCGAGATTGCTGAGTCCCCGAGACTCACAGATTACTTCCAAACCAGATGCAGGGACCGATGATACCGCTCCAGATGATATGACTGAGCTCAAGTGGGAGTTCGATGAAGACTCTCGTCGTTACTATGGGTCCTTCCCAGATGATCAGTAGTGGTGACCAGTTGGGGCGATCGGGGACTTTGTCACATTTGGGGGTTGATCTTTATTTTGGTACCGTAGTCGGACCTTGAGTGTATTTCTTACTCCTCAGTACCTTCATCGCTCTGGTGAGGCATCCTGACGTAGAGTTTTGACTCTTCTCTTCTCAAATTTCACTAAACAAAATTTTAGGATCACGCGGGTATCCTGGAATCGTTTCGATGGTTTTGTGACGATAACATTGTTCTTGGTGCCTCCTGACATTTAGGGGTTGTGGCAGTGTCCCGGGAAGTTGAGCTCCGAGGTGTTGTCGTCACAATTTTATCGTTGAGATTCTGGAATACCTGAGTTTCGCCGACATCGAAAATCTCTTTTATGCAGTTGTTGGTGAGATAACCTCAACGCCACCCAGTACTGGGGCGGGAGTTCGGAAGTATTGCCATAACTTATATAACGGATGCTTTTCGAAGGTTGAGGTAAATGATTTCCGAAGGTTTCTTGGTTATGTGTTGAAGGATGGATACAGCTGGATGTAGGATTTGCTAGCTTTGGGTGAGATATTATGCTTCCCCTGTATCCCAAACACCTGATTGCATAATCGGAAAGGTTCGGGAGTTTCATAGGTGGGAATTCTTGTAGCTCTAGTTCTTCTTCCGCGGATATTTGGTTTGGGATTGGGTAATCTTCACCAAGTATTTGTTCTTGTCCGTATCTTGTTGTCTTATTCTTCTAGCTCTATCTAAGTGGCTTCTCTATTTATGGAAATGTGACCATTTCGATTGGAATGTATTCGATCATTTCATTCGGATGTGAAGACTATATGTTGCAATTTCTATCCGTTTGATTCAACTTCAATATTTGTCTGTCAATATGCTAATGGATGTCACCTCTTCAGGATGGCTCCTGCTAAGGGCAACAATCAGAATTAGGATCCGCCACCACCACCTCCACCTCCGGAGGCATGGCAAGGTATGATGGCCGCTACCAATGCAAACACGCAACTGATCATGCAAATTCTGCAAGAACGCAACCAAGGCCATGGCAACAATCAGAATCATTTTGCTACACTCAACTAGTTCCTTGCTAACCAGCCAAAGACCTTCAGCAACTGTGTCGAGGCCTCAGACGCTGATGATTGGCTCGTGGACATATGCAAGCATTTCGAGTGCAACAACGTCAGGCCTGAGGACTTTGTCAAGTTTGCCTCCTTCCAACTCAAAGACCAAGCTGCAGAATAGTTTCAGCAGTACAAAGATTCCAGAGGAGGCCGTGCGATTACCTGGGATGAATTCCGTCAAGACTTCAAAGCTCGTCACATTCCTTAGAGTGTTGTCGAAAGCAAGCGTGAGGAATTCCGCAACCTGAAGCAAGGCACTATGTTTGTTTACCAGTACAACATCATGTTTCAGAAGCTCGCCCGTTTCTCTAAGAAAGACGTCCCTGACGAGAAGAGCATGATTTATTAGTTCAGGGGTGGCCTCAGAGAAGATCTCCAACTAGCTCTCGTCCTCTTTGAGCCCAAGAAGTATGATGAGTTTTACAACATGGCACTGAAATAAGAGGCTGCTCAACTCAAGTGCGATGCTTCCAAGAAGCGAGTCAGAGATGCAACTCCTTCCTCAACTCAAGTGGCTAAGCAGCAAAAGTATTGACTGCCTCCTCCTCCGTTCCGTCAGCCTTATCAGCAGAAGAGCAAAGGTGGCAGTGGATCTTCCCAACCACCCAACCCAGGCTTTTAGAACAAGACTTCGTCTCAAGCTCCAAGATGAAGTGCTCCGTATCACCGTCCGCTCTCGGAGGTCACGTGCAACAAGTGCCAACAGAAGGGTCACTATGCCAACAAATGCTTCAATCAGAGGCGTCTCCCTCCTCCTCCTCCTCCTGTGAGATCTGCAGGTATAGCTGTGGTCAAGCATAACCCCAAGCACGCCAAGGTCAACATGATGAATGCAACTCAGGCAGAGGACTCGTCAGATGTCATCATGGGTAACCTTTCTGTTAACGATGTTCCTGCAAAAGTACTTTTTGATACTGGTGCATCGCATTGTTTCATGTCAAAGCCATTTTTTTACCAAGAATGAATTCGTTTCTTCTCATTTGGGCAAACAAATGGATATCGTTTCTCCTGATAAATGTTTGAGTGCCAGTTTGGAGGTTCCAGATGTTACTATCACGTTGGGCGATTATAATTTTCTATCCTCTCAAGTGGTCCTTGGTAACTCGGATATTGATCTTATTCTCGGAATGGATTAGCTTTCTAAGCACAAGGCTCAGCTTGATTGTGCTGCCAGACAGATTCAATTGACTCATTCGTCTGAGGATGTAATTGTCTTTGCCGCAAGGGGTGATACCATTCGTCTGTTTTCTCTCAGTCAGAAGGATGAGCTAGATGCCATCTCTCAAATTCCAGTCGTTTGCGAATATCAAGACGTTTTTCTAGAAGAGCTTCCAGGAATGCCTCCGCACCGGCCAGTTGAATTTGTCATCGATCTTGAGCCTGACACGGAAACTGTTTGCAAACGTCCTTACAAACTTGGACCTAAAGAGTTGAAGGAGTTGAAGAAGCAACTCGATGAACAAGAGCGTATGGGTCTCATCCGACCTAGTTCTTCTCCGTGAGGTTGTGGAGTTCTTTTTATGAAGAAGAAGGATGGAATGGACCGACTCTGTGTTCACTACCGTCCATTGAACAAGAAGACCATAAAGAACAAGTACCCAGATCCCAACATCAACGAGCCATTTGAACAACTCAAAGGTGTTCAAGTATTATCCAAGCTTGATCTCCGTATGGGCTATTACCAGATTCGCATTCGTGAGCAAGATATCCCTAACACAGCATTCAGAACAAGCTATGGTTCATATGAATACACTGTCATGTCTTTTGGCCTCGTCAACGCAACTCCAACTTTCTCTCGCATGATGAATTTCATCTTCACTGCCTACACAAATGACTTCGTCTTGGTCTACCTCGATGACATTTTGGTCTTTTCCAAGAACAAGGAAGATCATGCCAAGCACTTGCGTTTGGTGTTGGATAAGTTCAGAGAACATTAGTTCTATGCCAAGTTTTTAAAGTGTGAGTTTTGGCTCGATGAGGTTCTCTACCTTGGGCATATCATTTCTGCTGTGACGCCCTCGATTTGACCATACACTAATCATACACGCAAATGTGTACGATCAAGGTCAAGGACTCACGGGAGGATATCACAACACAACTCTAGACACAATTTAAAAATAAAACAAGCTTTATATTACAAGCCAGGGGCCTCGAGGGCTCGAATACATAAGCTCGAAAACACCAGTCAGCAGAGGCAACAATATCTAAGTACAGACATAAGTTAAACAAGTTTGCCTTAAGAAGGCTAGCACAAAAGCAACAACGATCGTAAAGGCAAGGCCTCCTGCCTGGGAGCCTCCTAACTACTCTAAGTCGTCAGCGGCCGTTATGTAGTAGTAGGCACCCTCGGGGTAGCTGTAATCTTCAGTGGTGTCGTCTGGCTCCTAGGATCCGCATCTGGTCGCAACAATCGGGTATGGGGCAAAAGAGGTAGCAAAGCAGTCGTGAGTACTCATCCAAAGTACTCGCAAGACTTACATCCGATCTAAACTAAGTATGCATCTGTATCAAAGGAATGGGTTGTATCTGTGGACTAAACTGCCGAATGCCAGAAGAGAAGGGGAAAGCCTAGCCTATCGAAGATTAGCATCTTCTGGAAACCACCATCTTGCAGCAACAGGAGGGAGTAGAGTAGCATAAAGTAAAGTAGTAGAAGTGTTATCAACCTCGGCCAGAGATCCTTTCTCGACTCCCTGTGAGAAAGCAATCCCAGAGCCATACTATCCAGTTATCATCTCATATTCAAGTCTCATCACAATCCATTTCTCATCACAAGTATCTAGTTCTAGCTGTATCGATCGGGATGCAACTCCAAGTGTCCGTTACCGTAGGACAGGCTATCGATAGATGTTTTCTTCCCTGCAGGGGTGCACCAACTTACCCACCACGCTCGATTAACTCCGGCCGGACACACTTTCCTGGGTCATGCCCAACCTCGTCCAAACAATACGCCGCAACCCGACCTAGGCTCAATAGAGAGGCCAGCACGCAGGACTAAACCTATGCCCCCAGGGGTCATGGGCCATCTCCCCGGGAACTCTTGCATGTTGCATGGGCGGCCGGTGAGCAGACCTAGCTACCTCCTTCAACAAGGCAGGAGCTTACGCAGTCCAACCTGGCGCGCGCCACTCAGTCGCTGACGTCTATTAAGCTTCGGCTGATGTATACGACGTAGAACGCCCATACTATGCCCACGTGATGGTTAGCGCTATCAGGCCAGAGGCCCCTCGGACCAAATATCCAAATCGTAGTGGATTAGGAGCACCCGGTAACGAGCAGAGACTCACGATCGATGTGACCCCGTCGCCCCATCTCGAGTACTTGCGGCAAGGGCTAAGAATGCCCGGCCATGCCTCGTAAGTATCTCGCGGGCACCTTCCAGGTCCACCCGAGTCCACATCACTCGCATGTACCCCTCAGGGTCGACCCGCCTATCTAAGTAACAACTGTAAAGTCCAAGTATCCGTGTGTGCAAACATCAAGGGGAAAACCCGAGGAATCACCCCCGGTAAATTCCACTCGATGTAATCATCAAGGTGAACGTAAGAGGATCCACCCTCGAGGTTCACACTTGAGGTGTTGCACGACAGAGCCGTATCGGAAGTGGTTAAGGAGGAAATCACCCTCGATGACCACAACAGATTAGGTACACTACAAAGGTCTTATCAGGAGTGATGTAAGAGGTTCCACCCTCGGCACTCAATGGTAACTCTGCAGAGTCGTTCAACTAGGGGGTGATGTGCGGTGTCGGGGCCTGGACGTCGATCACGTTGATCGATTCATCGAAAAGCGAGGCAACTGGGACAAGGTGGGGGTCACTGATGGATCACTAACCAACCTATACTAAGCAGTTTAGGATAAGCAGGTAAGGTATGAAAGCAGGTAACAACAACAAGCTATGCATCAGAGTAGGATCATACAGAAAACAGTAGCAGTTCTAATGCAAGCATGAGAGGGAAAGAAATAGGCGATATCGGAATGCTCAAGGGGGGTTTGCCTGCCTGGTTGCTCTGGCAAGGAGGGGTCGTCGTCGACGTAGTCGATCACAAGGGCAGCATCGGTCTCGGGGGCTACCGGAGAGAAGAGGGGGAAGAAACAGTAAATATAAAGCAAACATAGCACCACAAAGCATAACATGGCAATAAGATGTGCCGGGTGTGACCTAACGCTGTAGGAGGTGATACCGGCGAAGGGGGAAATATCCGGGAAAGTATCCCCGGTGTTTCGCGTTTTCGGACAGATGAACCGGAGGGGAAAAGTTACGTGTTCGCTATGCTAGGGATGCATGACGGACGAACGGGTTGCGTATCCGGATTCGTCTCGTCGTTGTGAGCAACTTTCATGTACAAAGTTTTTCCATCCGAGATACGGTTTATTTTATAATGATTTTTCAAAGTTTAATTGAATTCTTGGGATTATTATATTTAGCTTAAACCGAATTGACTAAGTTAATTTTGACTAGTCAAAGACTAGGTGTGGCCCGCATGTCATAGACTATTTACCTAAACAATTAAACAAATCTAACTTATTTAAAAGGGCCTACATGTCATCTACTACTAGACTAACTTAACACTAATTAAACCTAGTAATGCTAATCTATGCCAGGGCTGGCCACTAATGGGCATAGCCCAACCGGCCACACGCATGATGCACACATACACACACAGGAGCACACGGCCATGGCCAACTGCACGCACGCACACTATGCAGAACACACACTCACCCACACATAGTTTTATTTTCTGTTAACAAAAGATAGCATTTTGTGATTTTCATCGAATTTGATCTATGCACTAAATGGATTTGGTCCAATGGAAACATTTGAGCATTGTGAAGTGTAATACCTCCCCATAATTTTTTTAGTCCTGGTAGTAGTTGTTTAGCCTGAGTTTAGGCGCTGTCTAGAGGGTTAGTCATCTTAGAATTAGAAAAAGCTAGCTAGCGCTACAGTAACTTTCAGTTACTGTAGCTGCAGCAGTACAGGCAGAGCAGCGGCAATAGGCAGCGAGCAGCAGCGGCAAAGGGGAAGGAGGGGCAGCGCAACGGCGTGGCACAGGTGCGGCGAGGCTGGCCGAAGGCGGGCGAGGCCGGAGCCACGCACACACTACACGCACAATACACACACAGAGCAAGCACACACACAGCGTACACCGCACACGAGGCTCACGGCCATGGACATGGCCATGGCCATCTGCAACAGCAGCAGCAGGCGGGAGCGTCGGCCGGGTCGCGTGGGCGCGGCCACGACCCACGAGCAGGCCAACAGGGGCGCGGGGGCCAACGCGGCTGCGGCCAACGGTGAGTGGATTCAAACGGGTGCGTGGGCGGTCGGGGCGAGGTCATGTGCAGACGGGCGGCGGTGTCGCTAGGCCGCAGCGGCGGCGATCGGCGCGCAGGCTGGGCTGAGGCGGGCCGGGCGAGTAGGGAGGCCGCGGGAAGCAGGCCATCGGGCGCGTGTGGAGCGCGGATGGACGCGACTGCGTACGGGGAGGGACGCAACCACGATTTGGTGAGCGCGAGTAGGAGCCCCGCCGCCGGCACAGCGGCCTCAGTGATGGAATCAAGCGCGGTGGTCTCGGGTTCGAGCCCAGGGACTCGTCCGAGATGAACCAAGGAGCGCACGTGTTGCTGGTGGATCTCTAGGAGCACGGTGGTGGCCACGGCTTAGCACGGGGTGGACGACTGTGAGCACAGCGAGTTCAGTGGCGGAAGGAGAGCTCGGCCATGGCGCGACGACGAGCACATCTAGCTAGGGATCAACGCCGAGCATTCCAAAGGAAGGGGGAAGCGGAGCTCACCGTGTGGACGCACGGAGGTCCCTCGGGGGCTTAGTAGTGCAGGGGGGAGCAAATCGGCCGCGACGAATCGGCGAGGTCCGATGATGCCGAGGAAGAAGACGCACAGGCGGCGCCGATTTAGCTCCGTAGACTCGATCCAGCGGTGAGGAGAGGGAAGTAGCCCACGGAGGACCTCCCGCACGCCAGCAGGCAACGCGAGGATGCCGGTGGTCACGACGGCGACGATGGCACGGCGACGACTATGTTCTGGCGATGGGGAATCTGGAGAGGGGGCGAGGGTGTGGGAGAGGGAGAGAGCGCGAGGGGTGAGTGGGTGACGAGGACAAGGCCGAGTGGGGAGGGCTCATCCTTATCGCCGGCGTTGCCGCGGCATGGGGCGGCGAGCCGGTCGGACAGCGACCGCGGGCGCGGGTGCTCGGTCGCCCGCACAGTGAAGACGGCACGGGAGGGGGAGCTGGGCTGCCTGGTGAGCCGAGGCCCAGGGGGCAGGGGATGGCACTTTTCTTTTTAGTTTTTTTGATTTTCTGCTTTTCTCTTTTTATTTAAAACAGAGACGGCTAGGGAAAGGTTTGGGCTACCAAAAGACTTTGAAAAAATGTGGGACTAGGCCACTTAAATTCCTATTAGTATTTGGCATTGCCACAAAGAGTTTGTGGGACAACTGAACCCATTTGGATTTTGCCCCAATAAAATAGCATTTTAAAATGCTGAAATGGCACTATTTTAATTACTATAGTCCATCTTGGCTTGGAGGTGATGTTGTTTTCCTTAATAATCATTTGTTATGGAATTTTGGCCAAATGATGAACTATTTTGTAGCAACTTTTTGTGCAACTTCAAAAATTCACTTCCTAATTGAATTTGATTTCAAAGTGGAATCTCAACTGATATTTGAATCGAAGTTGATCAAGCACCGTTTAGCAAAACGATTAGCTTTAATCATGGATTGTTACTGTAGCATGACACTGGGGTGTTACATCTGCCAAGGGCATTGCTATGAATCCTGAGAAGGTGTCTGCAATTGTGAATTGGGAACCACCTCAGAACGTGAAGCAACTCCGCAGCTTCCTTGGGCTCGCAAGTTATTGTCGAAGGTTCGTTGAGAACTTTTCAAAGATCGCGAAGCCTCTCTCCAACCTTCTCCAGAAGCATGTGAAGTCCGTTTGGTCTCCGGAATGTGACATCGCTTTCAACACCCTGAAAGAGAAGTTAGTCACTGCTCCAGTTCTGACCCCTCCTGATGAATCCAAACCGTTCGAGGTCTTCTGTGATGCCTCTCTTCAAGGTCTTGGTGTAGTGTTGATGCAAGAGAAGAAAGTTGTGGCTTATACCTCTCGCCAGTTGAAGCCCAATGAAAAGAACTATCCCACTCATGACCTGGAGTTGGCGGCAGTTGTACATGCTCTTCTGACTTGGAGACATCTCTTATTGGGAAGAAAAGTGGACATCTTCACTGACCACAAGAGTCTCAAGTACATCTTCACTCAGCCTAACCTCAACCTCAGGCAGACTCGTTGGGTCGAAATGATTCAAGAGTATAATCCGAGTATCAAATATACTCCAGGCAAGGCCAATGTAATTGCTGACGCGTTGAGCAGGAAGGCTTACTGCAACAGTTTGAATCTCAAGCCTTACCAATCCGAGCTTTGTGAAGCTTTCCACAAACTCAATCTGCAAGTTGTTCCTCAAGGTTTCTTCGCCAACCTCCAAGTCTCTCCTACTTTGGAAGATCAGATTGGCGAGGCTCAACTTCTTGATGCTATGGTGAAGAAGGTGAAGATTGGGATTGTCAAGAGTCAACCCAAGTACAAGTGCTATCGTCTTGATGACAAGGATACTCTATTCTTCGAGGATCACATTGTTGTGACTAAAGGTGATCTTCGTAAAGTCATTATGAACGAGGCTCACAATTCACTCATCTCTATCCACCCTGGAAGTACAAAGATGTACCATGACCTCAAGCAGTCGTATTGGTGGACTCGAATGAAGCACGAAATTGCTCAGTTCGTGAATGTGACGCCCCCGATTCAACCGTACACTAATCATACACGCAAACGTGTACGATCAAGATCAGGGACCCACGGGAAGATATCACAACACAACTCTACAAATAAAAATAAGTCATACAAGCATCATATTACAAGCCAGGGGCCTCGAGGGCTCGAATACAAGAGCTCGATCATAGACGAGTCAGCGGAAGCAACAATATCTGAGTACAGACATAAGTTAAACAAGTTTGCCTTAAGAAGGCTAGCACAAACTGGGATACAGGTCGAAAGAGGCGCATGCCTCCTGCCTGGGATCCTCCTAACTACTCCTGGTCGTCATCAGCGGGCAGCACGTAGTAGTAGGCACCTCCGGTGTAGTAGGAGTCGTCGTCGACGGTGGCGTCTGGATCCTGGGCTCCAATATATGGTTGCGACAACCAGGTAGAAGGGATAGGGGGAAAAGAGGGAGAAAGCAACCGTGAGTACTCATCCAAAGTACTTGCAAGCAAGGAGCTACACTACATATGCATGGGTAAATGTGTAAAGGGCCATATCGGTGGACTGAACTGTAGAAAGCCAGAATAAGAGGGGGATAGCTAATCCTGTCAAAGACTACGCTTCTGGCCACCTCCATCTTGCAGCATGTAGAAGAGAGTAGACTGAAGTCCTCCAAGTAGCATCGCATAGCATAACCCTAACCGATGATCCTCCCCTCGTCGCCCTGTGAGAGAGCGATCACCGATTGTATCTGGCACTTGGAAGGGTGTGTTTTATTAAGTATCCGGTTCTAGTTTTCATAAGGTCAAGGTACAACTACAGGTCGTCCTGTTATCGAAGATCACGACTATTCGAATAGTTTAACTTCCCTGCAGGGGTGCACCACGTAACCCAACACGCTCGATCCCATTTGGCCGGACACACTTTTCTGGGTCATGCCCGGCCTCGGAGGATCAACACGTCGCACCCCTACCTAGGCACAACAGAGAGGTCAGCACGCCGGTCTAAATCCTATGGCGCAGGGGTCTGGGCCCATCGCCCTTTGCACACCTGCACGTTGCGAACGCGGCCAGAAGCAGAACTAGCCCCCTTAATACAAGAGCAGGCTTACGGTCCAATCCGGCGCGCGCCACTCAGTCGCTGACGTCACGAAGGCTTCGGCTGATACCACGACGTCGAGTGCCCATAACTGTCCCCGCGTAGATGGTTAGTGTGTATAGGCCAGTAGCCAGACTCAGATCAAATACCAAGATCTCGTTAAACGTGTTAAGTATCTGCGAACGCCGACCAGGGCCAGGCCCATCTCTCTCCTAGGTGGTCTCAACCTGCCCTGTCGCTCCGCCTCAAAGTAACCGTCGGGAACCCAGGCCCACCTCTACCGGGATGGAGCCACCTGCCCCTTCAGCCCCCAACTCCGAACAGTACCATAGGTAATGTAACTGTGTAAAGTATATAGCATATGCCCGTGATCACCTCCCGAAGTGATGACGGCCCAGTAGTATAGCATGGCAGACGGACAAGAGTGTAGGGCCACTGATGGAACACTAGCATCCTATACTAAGCAGTAGGATAGCAGGTAATGGTAATAACAGTAGTAGCAAGGATAGGCTATGCATCGGGATAGGAATAACGGAAAGCAGTAACATGCTACACTACTCTAATGCAAGCAGTATAGAGAAGAGTAGGCGATATCTGGTGATCAAAGGGGGGCTTGCCTGGTTGCTCTGGCAAGAGAGAGTGGTCGTCAACACCGTAGTCGTACTGGGTAGCAGCGGCGTCGGTCTCGGTGTCTAGCGAGAGAAGAGGGGGGAGAAACAATAAATATAATGCAAACAAATGCATGACGATGCATGACATGACAAAGCTTGATGCTAGGTGTGCCCTAACGCGATACGAGGTGGTACCGGTGAAGGGGGGAAACATCCGGGAAATTATCCCCAGTGTTTTGCGTTTTCGGACAAACGAACCGGAGGGGGAAACTTGCGTGTTCGCTATGCTAGGGATGCGTGGCGTACGAACGGACTGCGTATCCGGATTCGTCTCGTCGTTCTGAGCAACTTTCATGTAGAAAGTATTTTCATCTGAGCTACGGTTTATTTTATATTAATTTTAAAAGATTTAAATCATTTTTAGGATTAATTTAAATATTTTAATTCAACATTATCCAGAACAGTGATTGATGACGCAGGCATGACATCAGAGTGATGTCAGCAGGTCAACTGGTCGGTTGATCCAGTCAAACAGACAAGTGGGTCCAGTGGGACCCACATGTCATTGTCTGTTAACTAATTAACCAGGTTAATTAGTTTAGTTAACAGATTAGTTATGTTAATTAACAGTAGTTAATTAGTTTAATTAGTTATTAGGTTAATTAATCATAATTAGTTAATTTAAATAGAATTAATTAAGTCAATTATTTTAGTTAATTAATTTATTATTATAATTATTATTTATTCTTTTTATCATTATAATTTTAATCTTTTTTTTGAAACGTTTTGGAGGTGGGGCCCTCCTGTCATTGGCTCATAGGGGAGCCTAGTGGGTTTGCGGGCGTGGTGCCCGTGCCCGAGGCCGAACGGGGCTGGCCTCGGGCGCAGCCTGTGGCGTGGGCGCCGGAAGCCAGAACGCCGGCCAGTGGGGGGGCGAGCCGTGGTGGATGGGGCGAGGCCAGGGACGACGACGAGCGAGGCGGGAGGCGAGCGCGTCGAGGGGGAAACAGGGGGCGGCCACGCGTGAGCTACGGACGGCGCGGGCGACCGGTGGGCGAGCAGAGGCGGGGTCCGGATCGGGCGACGGCGAGCGTCCAAGGCCGCAGCCGGCGCGGCGGGGCTAGGCGGGGCTGGCACAACTGCGGGGGGCAACAGGTAGAGCAAGCAGCAGCACAGCAGCCAGCGGCAGCAGAACAAGCAGATAGTAGCGGCGGGCGAGGACGGCCAGCCGGGTCGCGATGCGGGTGGCGAGCATGGCGGTGGGCGCGCGGTCGCAGAGGCGGAGGCGATGCCGAGGAGTGGTGGCCGTGAGGCGTGCGTGCGTGCTGCGATGGCGTGGGTGAGGCACCGGCGAGCGTGGCCGGAGTGCGAGCTCTGCTACTCGGCCACGGCGATCGGCAGAGAGAAGTGGGGGAGGAAGTCGAGGCTCACGGGGTTCTGCAGGGCGCGAGGCAGTGGGGGTCGAGGAGGAGTCGACGAGGTCCGGTGGGGAGGCATCGGCGATGGGGATGGGGAGCGCCGGCGACGGAGAGAACCATGGCGATGGTGGTCCGTGGCGCGTCGAGGTCGTGCGCGCGGTTGTGCTCGCCGGGGCCGCGGGGAGCAGCGGCGAACGCCGCTGGGACGGCGAGGCGTCGGCTAGCGGGGGCTCTGGGGAGGAGGCACCGTCGTCGGGGGCGCAAGGCGGCGCGAGATCGGGCGGGGAGGGTGACGGGGGTTGCCCGATCCCGATCCAGGCGGGAACAGGGGAGGGGGGAGTGGGGTAGTGGGTGGACTAGGGTTTCGGGAGTGGGGGTTATGGGGGGAGTGGGGTGGCCGGCTGGGCCTTTGTCCAGTTGGGCCGGTGGTCGAATGGGCCGGCCAGTTGGGTCTGCTGGCCCGGGGGGGGTTCTTTTCCTTTTCCCTTTTTTTGTTTGTTTGTTTTCTGTTTTCTTTTATTATATTCAGCAACCACCGAACATTTTTGTTTTAATTTTTGAAAACTTTTATTCTTGTCATAAATTTGAATTTGAATTTTGAACGGTTTCGAATTATTGCGAGGACAGCAACAGTAACCGAGGTGTCATGGCACGATTAGCATGGGATTACTGTAGCCTAATTACCCGGGCGTCACAGTGAATGAATGTGATGTCTGCAGAAGAGTGAAGGCAGAACACCAACGACCACATTGAGATCGACTTCGTGACTGGGTTTCCAAAGTTCAAGCGTGGCAATGATGCTATCTTCGTTGTCATCGACAAACTCACTAAAGTGGCTCATTTCCTTCCTATCAAAGAATCCATCACAACAGCTCAATTGGCAGAGCTATATACCTCCCGGATTGTCTCGCTGCACGGCATTCCGCAGTTGATATCTTCAGATCGCGGCAGCATCTTCACCTTGAAGTTTTGGGATTCTTTTCAGAAGGCCATGGGCACCAACATCCGTTTCAGCACAGCTTTTCATCCTCACACTAGTGGCTAAGTCGAGCGTGTCAATCAGATTCTTGAAGATATGCTCAGGGCTTGCGTTATCTCTTTCGGCATGAAGTGGGAAGATTGTCTTCCATATGCCGAGTTCTCATACAACAACAGCTTTCAAGCGAGTTCGGGCAAGGCCCCATTTGAGATTCTCTATGGCAGGAAGTGTCATACTCCTCTTACCGCCGCCTCGGCCTCCTCCTCACCTCCTCGCCCCGGGAAGCATCAAGTCTGGCGACCCCCGACGTCTCCGGCAAGAGCTCTGGTGAGCTCAGATCCGGCCTCGGTTCGCGTGCCACGAGGAACCCTAGATCTAGCGGTTGACTTTCTCCCCTCTCTAGTTATTTTTTTGCAATCTTTGTTAGGCCATAACTCCGCATCCGTAGCTCCGATTCGTGCGCGTAGCATATAAAAATGTTCTTCTCGACGAGTACATCATTCCATCTCATTGCATCATTTTGATTTGAGCTCATCTTGATACCCGAAATGCTGTTGGAAGAGGGCTATGTGAGGAATATTTCAGATCTGTTTCAGCAAATGGCCTTTTGTCATTTTTGCCATGATTAATGTGTGCATGCTATGATCCTGAGCTCTACATGTGTTTTGTAGAATGCCGTGCCATATTTACAGAGGTGTATGCCATGTATTTTTGTGATCTTTGTGGTGACTAGAACAAGTATGCAAAGTATGCAAAGTCCTTGTCCTGTTATTGTTTTTATGCCATATGTTCATGTTCTTTCCTAGTGATCCGTGCCTCTTTTGAGGATGATCAGTAAGGATGTTTTGTTAACATTGTCGTGCTCTCTCCATCCATGTCTTTGTTTGCAATTATGGAGCAACCTAGCTTGAGTCAATCGAGCTCTACTTTTGCTATAAAATGTTCATGGCAGATTATAGACATGTTTAGCGATTTTGCCGAGGATGTCGCTATTGATCGTGCCTGCTATATTGTTGTCCTTGCCATGTCAGGCTTCTATGCCATGTCTTCTTCATGGGTGTATGCTTAGTTTGTCATGCCATGCTCTGTAATGAGTGCATCAAGCTCGTAAACATGCCTACTTGTGAACTGTTTTGCATGCTCCAGTTTTTCACTAAGTCTGAATCTGTTTATGTTTTTGCTATGTTCACATGCTTGCAATTGTACTTTCTGATCCCATTTGGCTCAAGGTCACTAAGGGACTTTTGTTATGTGCTTTGAGTAGCTTCATGCCATTCCTTGTTTTGCTATGATATGTTCCTGTAGCATGTAGGTTTCATGCTCTAAACATTGCTTCCTGATGATAAATTCCTGGATTGTTGTTATTTCACTAAGTCCTGAAACCTGTTATCTTTTGCTCTTTTGCCATGCTTGTTTCAACGTGTTAGTGAGTGAATTAGCCGTAGCTCAGTGTTCATCTTTTGTCAAGCATCATGAGCGGATCCCTGCCATGTATTTTGTTGTGATGTTTGGGTGCATTAGCATATTTATCTTGATGCATTTAGTGGGTCACTTGCTGATTATCGCAGACCGGTGCCATATGTGTTTTGCTTGCCATTTCCAAACCGTGCATCCGATTCCGGTGATCTTTATATCGATTTCAACCGAAATCACCTCACCTTTATAGTGGAACTCTTGGATTTCCAAGTTGAGGCCAGGTTCAATCATTACTTTGCAAATCTTGCATATGCATCACATACCGCATCCCGGATATCATACCATGTTTGCATCATGTTACTTGAGCATTGCACGTGGTTGATTGTGTTACTTTTGCTTGTTGTTCTTATTTGGATAGAGCTGGGAGACGAGTTCGTGAATGAGGAGCCTGTTGAGTTCGCTTATGAGGATCAAGGCAACTCTGAAAGCTGTGCAGGCAAGATGACCATACCCTCGAAATCACTTCTATCTTTGCTTGCTAGATGCTCGCTCTTTTGCTATGCCTATGCTACGATACCTACCACTTGCTTATCATGCCTCCCAAATTGCCATGTCAAACCTCTAACCCACCTTGTCCTAGCAAACCGTTGTTTGGCTATGTTACCGCTTTGCTCGGCTCCTCTTATAGCGTTGCTAGTTGCAGGTGAAGATTGGAGATCGTTCCTTGTTGAAACATGTTTATTTGTTGGGATATCACCATATTATCTTGTTTATCTTAATGCACATATATACTTGGTAAAGGGTGGAAGGCTCGGCCTTATGCCTGGTGTTTTGTTCCACTCTTGCCGCCCTAGTTTCCGTCATATTGGTGTTATGTTCCCAGATTTTGCTTTCCTTACACGGTTGGGTTATAATGGGAACCCCTTGACAGTTCGCCTTGAATAAAACTCCTCCAGCAATGCCCAACCTTGGTTTTACCATTCGCCACCTAGCCTCTTTTTCCCTTGGGTTTCCGGAGCCCAAGGGTCATCTTTATTAAACCCCCCTGGGCCAGTGCTCCTCTGAGTGTTGGTCTGAAATGGGCAGCCTGCGGGGCCACCTCGGGGAAACTCGAGGGTTGGTTTTACTCGTAGCTTGACCTATCTGAGTGTGCCCTGAGAACGAGATGTAACGCCCTCGATGCGGCTATATCTCGTACGTGTCGAAGCACGACTTAGAGGCATAACCGCATTGAAAGCAATGTCGCAAGTAAGGTAATCTTCACAACAACCCATGTAAATAAATAAAAGGGGAAAAGATACATAGTTGGCTTACACTCGCCACGTCACAAAAATACATTAATGACATTACAATCATCCAATACACTCATGGTCTGACTACAGTACCAAAATAAAGATCAACCCCCACATGCGACACGGTCCCCGATCGCCCCAACTGGGCACCACTACTGATCATCTGGGAAAGACACATAGTAACGACGAGAGTCTTCATCGAACTCCCACTTGAGCTCAAGCGCATCATCTGGAACGGTATCATCGGTCCCTGCATCTGGTTTGAAAGTAATATGTGAGTCACGAGGACTCAGCAATCTCGCACCCTCGCGATCAAGACTATTTAAGCTTATAGGTAAGACAAGGTATGATGTGGAGCTGCAACAAGCGACTAGCATATATGGTGGCTAACCTATTCGCAAAAGAGAGCGAGAAGAGAAGGCCAAGCACGGACGAACAACTATGATCAAGAAGTGATCCTAGAACAACCTACGTCAAGCATTACTCCAACACCGTCTTCACTTCCCGGACTGCGCCGAGAAGAGACCATCACGGTTACACACGCGGTTGGTTCATTTTAATTTAGTTAAGTTTCAGGTTATCTACAACCGGACATTAACAAATTCCCATCTGCCCATAACCGCGGGCACGGCTTTCGAAAGTTCAAATCCCTGCAGGGGAGTTCCAACTTAGCCCATCGCAAGCTCTCACGGTCAACGAAGGATATTCCTTCTCCCAAGACAATCCGATTAGACTCGGCATCCCGGTTACAAGACATCCTTGACAATGGTAAAACAAGTCCAGCAACACCGTCCGATTGTGCCGACAAATCCCGATAGGAGCTGCACATATCTCGTTCTCAGGGCACACTCAGATAAGCAATCCGTACAACTAAAACCAGCCCTCGAGTTTCCCCGAGGTGGCGCCACAAGGGGCTCTAGTTTGGACCAACACTCAGAGGAGCACTGGCCCGAGGGGGTTTAAATAAAGATGACCCGTGGGCTCTGGAAACCCAAGGGAAAAAGAGGCTAGCTGGCAAATGGTAAAACCAAGGTTGGGCATTGCTGGAGGAGTTTTATTCAAGGTGAACTTTCAAGGGGTTCCCATTATAACCCAACCGTGTAAGGAACGCAAAATCCGGGAACATAACACCGATATGACGGAAACTAGGGCGGCATGAGTGGAACAGAACACTAGGCAAAAGGCCGAGTCTTCCACCCTTTACCAAGTATATAGATGCATTAAGATAAACAAGATAATATGGTGATATCCCAACAATAAACAATGTTCCAACAAGGAACAATCTCCAATCTTCACCTACAACTAGCAACACTATAAGAGGGGCTGAGCAAAGTGGTAACATAGCCAAACAACGGTTTGCTAGGACATGGTGGGTTAGAGGTTTGACATGGTAATTTGGGAGGCATGATAAGCAAGTGGTAGGTATCGTAGCATAGGCATAGTAAAAGAGCAAGCATCTAGCAAGCAACGATAGAAGTGATTTCGAGGGTATGGCCATCTTGCCTGCAAAGTTGTCAGAGTTGACTTGATCCTCGTAAGCGAACTCAACGGGCTCCTTGTTCACGAACTCGTCTCCCGGCTCTACCCAAACAAGAACATCAAGCAAACGGAACACAATCAACCACGTGCAATGCTTAAACAACATGATGCAAACATGGTATGCTATGCGGGATGCGATATGTGATGCATATGCAAGATTTGACAAGGAATGATTGAACCTGGCCTCAACTTGGAAATCCAGGAGTGCCACTGGAAAGGCGAGGTGATTCCGGTTGAAATCGATATAAACATCACCGGAATCGGATGCACGGTTTGGAAATGGCAAGCAAAACAAATATGGCACCGGTCTGCGATAATCAGCAAGTGACCAACTAGATGCATCAAGATAAATATGCTACAGCACTCAAGCATGGCAACACAATACATGGAAGGGATCCACTCATGAAGCTTGAAAAAAGATGAACACTGAGCTACGGCTAGTTCATCCATTAACACGTTCAAATAAGCATGGCAAAAGTGCAAATGACAACAGGTTTCAGACTTAACACAAGTCTGGAATTTATCATCAGGAAGCAAACTTTAGAGCATGAAAACTACATGCTACAGGAATTTATCATGGCAAGGCAAGGCATGGCATGAAGCTACTCAAACCACTTAACAAAAGTCCCTTAGTGACCTTGAGCCAAAAGGGATCAGAAAATACAATTGCAAGCATGTGCACATGGCAAAAACATAAACAGATTCAGACTTTGTGAAATACTGGAGCATGCGAACTAATTTGACAAGTAAGCATGTTTACGAGCTCGATGCACTCACTACAGAGCATGGCATGACAAACTAAGCATACACCCATCAAGAATACATGGCATAGAAGCTAGACATGGCAAGAAAAACATCATAGCATGCACGGATCGATAACAACATCCTCGGCAAAATCGCTAAACATGTCAACAATCTGTCGGGATCATTTTATAGCAAAAGTAGAGCTCGATTGACTCAAGCTAGGTTGCTCCATAAATGCAAACAAATACATGGATGTATAGAGCATCACAATTTTAACAAAACATCCTTACTGATCATCCTCAAAAGAGGCACGGATCACTAGGAAACAACATGAACATATGGCATAACAACAAACTCAGGACAAGGACTTAGTGAAATTCTAAGTCACTGAAATCAGCATTACCGATTACGCTACTTTGCAAGCTTGTGCTAGTCACCAAAAATATTACAAAAATACATGGCAAACACCTCTGTAAAGATGGCATGGCATATAACAAAACACATGTAGAGCTCAGGATCATAGCATGCACACATTAATCATGGCAAAAATGACAAAATGCCATTTGCTGAAACAAATCTGACAAATTCATCACATAGCCCTCTTCCAACAGCATTTCGGGCATCAAGATGAGCTCAAATGAAAATGTTGCAATGCAATGAAATGATGTACTCGTCGAGACGAACATTTTGATATGCTACACGCACAAATCGGGTCTACGATGAGAGAGTTATGACATGCCAAAGTTTGCAAATATATTAGGGTTCGGGGAAGAGGTCAACCGAGATTTAGGGTTCACTGTAGACCGAATCGTGATCTGGGGTACTGTAGCTGCCGGAGAATTGCCGGAATCTTCGAGCTCATCGGAGAGGGAGGTTGGATCCGGCCGGCCGAGGCGCTCCGGTGGCCGGGTAGGAGGTGGGCGGCACGCGTGACGAGGGGCGACGAGGGACGCGATTGCCGGCGTTGGGCGACGAGGGTGCCGTGGCGGAGCGGCGAGGTTGGTGGCGGCGGACGGCGAGGTCAGTGGCGGCGAACAGTGAGGTCGGTGGCGGCGAACGGCGACGAGGGTTGCAGGCGGCGTCGCGCGGGCGGAGTCGGCGTCGGGCGCGGTGAGGATGAAGGCGGGCGGCGACGGAGTGCGGATGGGCCTCGGGGGCCGGCGATGGGCTTCCCGGGCCCTGGCGACGCGACGAACTGGGGACCGGGCGGTGACCAATCGTGCTGCGACATGTGGCGGCGGCGGTGGATTCGGACATGTCCGGCGGCGCGTGGAGAGGGACTAGGGTTTTGTCCGGATTCCGGGGAAGGGATCTATATATAGAGGTAGAGGGAGCTAGGAAGCTTAGAATGAGGTGCGGTTTGCGGCCACGCGATCGTGATTGAATGCCCTAGAGGATGGAGGGGTTTTTGGTGGGTTTTGGGCTAGCAAGAATAGGTGTTGGGCTGCAACACTCACGACACCTTTTCGGTCCCTCGGTTAACCGTTGGAGTATCAAACGAAGTCCAAATGGCACGAAACTTGACAGGCGGTCTACCGGTAGTAAACCAAGGCCGCTTGGCAAGTCTCGGTCCAATCCGGAAATGTTTAATCCCCACACACGAAAGAAAGGTAGAAATGACCACCGGAGGAGAATGAAGCGCCGGAATGCAAAACGGACAACGGGGAAAATGCTCGAATGCATGAGACGAACACGTATGCGAATGCAATGCACAGGATGACATGATATGAGATGCATGACAAAGACAACACCACACAGAGACAAAAACCCGACAGCGGAGAAATAAAATAACTTAGCGCCGGAAACGGCAAGAGTTGGAATATAGATAAGGTAAATTACATCCGGGGTGTTACAACACTCCACCACTACGAAAGGATCTCGTCCCGAGATCTAGGACTGGAAAAATGCCGGGTACTCAGAACGGAGGTGGTCCTCGCGTTCCCAGGTGGCTTCACGGTCGGAATGGTGTGACCACTTGACTTTGAGGAATTTGATTGACTTGTTGCGAGTCTTGCGCTCAGTTTCTTCAAGGATAGCAATGGGGTGCTCACGATAAGAAAGGTCTTCTTAGAGATCAATGTATTCAAAGTTGACGGTGCGGTCAGGGGTCTTGAAGCACTTGCAGAGCTGAGAGACATGGAACACGTCGTGCACATTTGCAAAGTTGGAGGGAAGCTCAAGTTGATAGGCGAGATCGCCTCCCTTGCTGACGATCTTGAAAGGACCCACGTATCTAGCGCCAAGCTTCCCTTTGATACCGAAGCGACGAGTACCTTTCATTGGAGAAACGCAGAGGTAAACATGGTCTCCGATCTCGAAAGCTAAATCATGATGCTTACTATCATAGTAGCTCTTCTGGCGCGATTGCGCTACTTTGAGATTATCATGAATGACTTTGCACATTTCTTCTGCCTCTATGATCAACTCATTTCCAAGAAGTTGACGTTCACCGGTCTCTGACCAGTTAAGAGGAGTATGGCACTTCCTGCCATAGAGAATTTCAAATGGGGCCTTACCCGAACTCGCTTGAAAGTTGTTGTTGTAGGAGAACTCGGCATATGGAAGACAATCTTCCCACTTCATACCGAAAGAGATAAACCAAGCCCTGAGCATATCTTCGAGAATCTGATTGACACGCTCGACTTGGCCGCTAGTTTGAGGATGAAAAGTTGTGCTGAAATGGATGTTGCTGCCCATGGCCTTCTGAAAAGAATCTCAAAACTTCGAGGTGAAGATGCTGCCACGATCTGAAGAAATCAACTGCAGAATGCCGTGCAGAGAGACAATCCGAGAGGTATAAAGCTCTACCAATTGAGCTGCTATGATAGACTCTTTGATAGGAAGGAAATGAGCCACTTTAGTGAGTTTGTCAATGACAACAAATATAGCATCATTGCCACGCTTGGACTTTGGAAAACCCATCACAAAGTCCATCTCAATGTGGTCTTCCATTCTGGAATGGCAAGAGGTTGGAGGAGACCAGCTGGTCGTTGGTGTTCTGCCTTCACTCTTCTGCAGACATCACATTCATTCACGAACTGAGCAATCTCATGCTTCATTCGAGTCCACCAATACGCCTGCTTGAGGTCAGGGTACATCTTCGTGCTTCCAGGGTGGATAGAGAGGAGTCAATTGTGAGCCTCGTTCATAATGACTTTATGAAGGTCACCTTTAGGCACAACAATGCGATCCTCGAAGAATAGAGTATCCTTGTCATCAAGGCGATATCACTTGTACTTGGATGGACTCTTGGTAATCCCAATCGTCACCTTCTTCACCATAGCATCAAGAAGTTGAGCCTCGCGAATCTGATCTTCCAAAGTAGGAGAGACTTGAAAGTTGGCAAGGAAACCTTGATGAACAACTTGCAGATTGAGCTTGCGGAAAGCTTCACAAAGATCGGGTTGGTAAGGCTTGAGAATCAGACTGTTGCAGTAAGCCTTCCTGCTCAATGCGTGAGCAATTACATTTGCCTTGCCTGGAGTATATTCGATACTCAGATTATACTCTTGAATCATTTCGACCCAGCAAGTCTGCCTGAGGTTGAGATTAGGCTGAGTGAAGATGTATTTGAGACTCTTATGATTAGTGAAGATGTCCACTTTTCTTCCCAATAAGAGATGTCTCCATGTCAAAAGAGCATGCACAACTGCCGCCAACTTGAGGTCGTGAGTGGGGTAGTTCTTTTCATTGGGCTTCAACTGGCGAGAGGTATAAGCCACAACTTTCTTCTCTTGCATCAACACTGCACCAAGACCTTGAAGAGAGGCATCACAGAAGACCTTGAACGGTTTGGATTCATCAGGAGGAGTCAGAACTGGAGCAGTGACTAATTTCACTTTGAGGGTGTTGAAAGCGATGTCACATTCTGGAGAAGGTTGGAAAGCGGCTTTGCGATCTTTGAGAAGTTCTCAATGAACCTTCGACAATAGCTTGCGAGACCAAGGAAGCTGCGGAGTTGCTTCACGTTCTGAGGTGGTTCCCAATTCACAATTGCAGACACCTTCTCAGGATTCACCGCTATGCTGTTGGCAGAGATGATATGCCCAAGGTAGAGAACCTCATCGTGCCAAAACTCGCACTTTGAAAACTTGGCATAGAACTGATGTTCTCTGAGCTTATCCAGCACCAAATGCAAGTGCTTGGCATGATCCTCCTTGTTCTTGGAAAAGACCAAAATGTCATCGAGGTAGACCAAGACGAAGTCATTTGTGTAGGGGTTGAAGATGAAGTTCATCATGCGAGAGAAAGTTGGCGGAGCGTTGACGAGGCCAAAAGACATGACAATGTATTCATATGAACCATAGCTTGTTCTGAATGCTGTCTTGGGAATATCTTGCTCACGAATTCGAATTTGGTGATAACCCATACGGAGATCAAGCTTGGAGAATACTTGAGCACCTTTGAGTTATTCAAACAGCTCGTTGATGTTGGGAAGTGGGTACTTGTTCTTTATAGTCTTCTTGTTCAATGGACGGTAGTCAACACAAAGTCGGTCCGTTCCATCCTTTTTCTTCACAAAAAGAACTCCGCAACCCCACGGAGAAGAACTAGGTCGGGTGAGACCCATTCACTCTTGAATATCGAGTTGCTTCTTCAGCTCCTTCAACTCTTCAGGTCCAAGCTTGTAAGGACGCTTGAAAACAGGTTCTGTGCCAGGCTCAAGATCGATGACGAATTCAACTGGCCAGTGCGGAGGCATTCCTGGAAGCTCTTCTGGAAAGACGTCTTGATATTCGCAAACGACTGGAATTTGAGAGATGGCATCCAGTTCACCCTTCTCATTGAGAGTAAACAGACGAATGGTATCATCACGAGCGGCAAAGACAATTACATCCTTAGATGAATGAGTCAATTGAATCTGCCTGGCAGCACAATCAAGATGAGCCTTGTTCTTACAAAGCCAGTCCATTCCAAGAATAAGATCAATATCCGAGTCACCAAGAATATTTGGAGAAGACAAGAACTTATAGTCACCCAATGTGATTGAAACATCCGGAACGCATACTCGAGAAGTCATTTGACGGGCCGGAGAGACAATAGCCAATGGTTTCGGCAACACTTGAGTAACAAAATCATGTTTAGATGCAAAAGGTCTCGAGATGAAACAATGCGATGCACCAGTGTCAAAAAGAACTCTTGCAGGAATATCATTAACAGGAAGGTTACCCATGATGACATCTGACGAGTCCTCTGCCTGAGCTGCATTCACCATGTTGACCTTGGCGTACTTGGGGTTATGCTTGACCACTGCGGTACTTGCCGATCTCACAGGAGGAGGAGGAGGGAGACGCCTCTGATTGAAGCATTTGTTGGCATAGTGACCCTTCTGTTGGCACTTGTTACACATGACCTCCGAGGGCGGACGGTGATATGGAGCACTTGATCTTGGAGCTTGAGACGAAGTTTTGTTCTGAAAGCCAGGGTTGGGTGGGTGGGAAGATCCACTGCCACCTTTGCTCTTCTACTGATAAGGCTGACGAAACGGAGGAGGAGGAAGCCAATACTTTTGCTGCTTAGCCACTTGAGTTGAGGAAGAAGGAGTTGCATCTCTGACTCGCTTCTTGGAAGCATCGCACTTCAATTGAGCAGTCTCTTGCTTCATTGCCATGTTGTAAAACTCATCGTACTTCTTGGGCTCAAAGAGGACGAGAGCTAGCTGGAGTTCTTCTCTGAGACCACCCCTGAACTGGTATATCATGCTCTTCTCGTCAGGGACGTCTTGCTTAGCAAAACGGGCGAGCTTCTGAAACATGATGTTGTACTGGTAAACAGACATAGTGCCTTGCTTCATTGCCATGTTGTAAAACTCATCGTACTTCTTGGGCTCAAAGAGGACGAGAGCTAGCTGGAGTTCTTCTCTGAGACCACCCCTGAACTGGTATATCATGCTCTTCTCGTCAGGGACGTCTTGCTTAGCAAAACGGGCGAGCTTCTGAAACATGATGTTGTACTGGTAAACAGACATAGTGCCTTGCTTCAGGTTGCGGAATTCCTCACGCTTGCTTTCAACCACACTCTGAGGAATATGATGAGCTTTGAAGTCTTGACGGGATTCATCCCAGGTAATTGCACGGCCTCCTCTGGAATCTTTGTACTGCTGAAACCATTCTGCAGCTTGGTCTTTGAGTTGGAAGGAGGCAAACTTGACAAAGTCCTCAGGCCTGACGTTACTGCACTCGAAATGCTTGCATATGTCCACAAGCCAATCATCAGCGTCTGTTGCCTCAACACAATTTCTGAAGGTCTTTGGCTGGTTAGCAAGGAACTGGTTGAGTGTAGCAAACTGATTCTGATTGTTGCCATGGCCCTGGTTCCCTTGGTTGCACTCTTGAAGAAGTTGCATGATCAGCTGCGTGTTTGCATTGATAGCGGCCATCACAGCTTGCCATGCCTCCGGAGGTGGAGGTGGTGGTGGCGGATCAGGATTCGGAGTCGTGCGTGTTGGAGGAGCCATCCTGAAGAGGTTGACATCCGTTAGCATCATGACAGACATATATTTGAGCTGAATCAAACGGATTGAAATTGCAACATAAAGTCTTCACATCCGAACAAAATGAACGAATGCATTCCAATTGAAATGGTCAAATTTCCATAAATTGAGAAGCCACTTAGAATTGAGGTAGAAGAATAAAGCCAACAAGGTACGGACAAGAATGAATACTTGGTGAGGATTACCCAATCCCAAACCAAATATCCGCGGAAGAAGAACTAGAGCTACAAGAATTCCCACCTATGATACTCCCGAACCTTTCCAGTTATGCAATCAGGTGTTGGGGATACAGGGGAAGCATAATATCTCACCCAAATCTAGCAAATCCTACATCCAGCTGTATCCATCCTTCAACACATAACCGAGAAACCTTCGGAAATCATTTACCTCAACCTTCGAAAAGCATCCGTTATACAAGTTATGGCAATACTCCCGAACTCCCGCCCCAGTACAGGGTGGTGTCGCTGTTATCTCACCAACAACTGCATAAAAGAGATTTTCGATGTCGGCGAAACTCAGGTATTCCAGAATCTCAACGATAAAATTGTGATGACAACACCTCAGAGCTCAACTTCCCGGGACACTGCCACAACCCCTAAATGACAGCAGGCACCAAGAACAATGTTTTCGTCACAAAACCATCGGAACGATTCCAAGATACCCGCGTGCTCCTAAATTTTTTTAGTGAAATTTGAGAAGAGAATAGTCAAAACTCTACGTTAGGATGCCTTACCAGAGCGATGAAGGGACTGGGGAGGAAAAAGAATTCCTAGCTCTCCGATATATAATTCCGAAATGGCTCAAAACATTTTTCTAGACTTAACAGGGGGCTCCTAAGGTCGGGGAAGGCTCTGATTACCAACTTGTAACACCCTCGATGCGGCTATATCTCCTACGTGTCGAAGCACGACTTAGAGGCATAACCGCATTGAAAGCCATGTCGCAAGTAAGGTAATCTTCACAACAACCCATGTAAATAAATAAAAGGGGAAAAGATACATAGTTGGCTTACACTCGCCACGTCACACAAATACATGAATAACATTACAATCATCCAATACACTCATGGTCTGACTATGGTACCAAAATAAAGATCAACCCCCACATGCGACATGGTCCCCGATCGCCCCAACTGGGCACCACTACTGATCATCTGGGAAAGACATATAGTAACGATGAGAGTCTTCATCGAACTCCCACTTGAGCTCAAGCGCATCGTCTGGAACGGTATCATCGGTCCCTGCATCTGGTTTGGAAGTAATCTGTGAGTCACGGGGACTCAGCAATCTCGCACCCTCGCGATCAAGACTATTTAAGCTTATAGGTAAGACAAGGTATGATGTGGAGCGGCAGCAAGCGACTAGCATATATGGTGGCTAACCTATTCGCAAAAGAGAGCGAGAAGAGAAGGCAAAGCACGGATGAACAACTATGATCAAGAAGTGATCCTAGAACAACCTACGTCAAGCATTACTCCAACACCATGTTCACTTCCCGGACTCCGCCGAGAAGAGACCATCACGGTTATACACACGGTTGGTTCATTTTAATTAAGTTAAGTTTCAGGTTATCTGCAACCGGACATTAACAAATTCCCATCTGCCCATAACCGCGGGCACGGCTTTCGAAAGTTCAAATCCCTGCAGGGGAGTCCCAACTTAGCCCATCACAAGCTCTCACGGTCAATGAAGGATATTCCTTCTCCCAAGACAATCCGATCAGACTCGGCATCCCGTTTACAAGACATCCTCGAGAATGGTAAAACAAGTCTAGCAACACCGCCCAACTGTGCCGACAAATCCCGATAGGAGCTGCACATATCTCGTTCTCAGGGCACACTCAGATAAGCAATCCGTACAACTAAAACCATCCCTCGAGTTTCCCCGAGGTGGCGGTGTAAGGGGCTCTAGTTTGGACCAGCACTCAGAGGAGCACTGGCCCGGGGGGTCTAAATAAAGATGACCCTTGGGCTCCGGAAACCCAAGGGAAAAAGAGGCTAGGTGGCAAATGGTAAAACCAAGGTTGGGCATTGCTGGAGGAGTTTTATTCAAGGCGAACTGCCAAGGGGTTCCCATTATAACCCAACCGTGTAAGGAACGCAAAATCCGGGAACATAACACCGATATGATGGAAACTAGGGCGGCAAGAGTGGAACAAAACACTAGGCAAAAGGCCGAGCCTTCCACCCTTTACCAAGTGTATAGATGCATTAAGATAAACAAGATAATATTGTGATATCCCAACAATAAACAATGTTCCAACAAGGAACGACCTCCAATGTTCACCTGCAACTAGCAACGCTATAAGAGGGGCTGAGCAAAGCGGTAACATAGCCAAACAACGGTTTGCTAGGACATGGTGGGTTAGAGGTTTGACCTGGCAATTTGGGAGGCATGATAAGCAAGTGGTAGGTATCGTAGCATAGGCATAGCAAAAGAGCGAGCATCTAGCAAGCAAAGATAGAAGTGATTTCGAGAGTATGGTCATCTTGCCTGCAAAGTTGTTAGAGTTGACTTGATCCTTGTAAGTGAACTCAACGAGCTCCTCGTTCACGAGATCATCTCCCGGCTCTACCCAAACAATAATATCAAGCAAACGGAACACAATCAACCACGTGCAATGCTCAAACAACATGATGCAAACATGGTATGCTATGCGGGATGCGATATGTGATGCATATGCAAGATTTGACAAGGAATGATTGAACCTGGCCTCAACATGTAAATCCAAGAGTGCCACTAGAAAGGTGAGGTGATATCGGTTGAAATCGATATAAAGATCACCGGAATCGGATGCACGGTTTGGAAATGGCAAGAAAAACAAATATGGCACCGGTCTGCAATAATCAGCAAGTGACCAACTAGATGCATCAAGATAAATATGCTATGGCACCGAGGCATGGCAACACAATACATGGCAGGGATCCACTCATGAAGCTTGACAAAAGATGAACACTGAGCTACGGTTATTTCATCCATTAACAGGTTCAAACAAGCATGGCAAAAGTGCAAATGACAACAGGTTTTAGACTTAGTGAAATTAACACAAGTCCGGAATTTATCATCAGGAAGCAAATTAACACAAGTTCGGAATTTATCATCAGGAAGCAAACTTTAGAGCATGAAAACTACATGCTATAGGAACTTAACATGGCAAGGCAAGGCATGGCATGAAGCTACTCAAAGCACTTAACAAAAGTCCCTTAGTGACCTTGAGCCAAAAGGGACCAGAAAATAAAATTGCAAGCATGTGAACATGGCAAAAACATAAACAGATTAAGACTTAGTGAAAAACTGGAGCTTGCAAACTGATTTGACAAGTAGGCATGTTTACGAGCTCGATGCACTCATTACAAAGCATGGCATGACAAACTAAGCATACACCCATCAAGAATACATGGCATGGAAGCTAGACATGGCAAGAACAACATCATAGCACGCACGGATCGATAACAACATCCTCGGCAAAATCGCTAAATATGTCAACAATCTGCCGGGATCATTTTATAGCAAAAGTAGAGCTCGATTGACTCAAGCTAGGGTGCTCCATAGATGCAAAAAAAGACATGGATTGATAGAGCACTACAATGTTAACAAAACATCCTTATTGATCATCCTCAAAAGAGGGACGGATCACTAGGAAACAACATGAACATATGGCATAACAACAAACTCAGGACAAGGACTTAGTGAAATTCCAAGTCCCTGAAATCAGCATTACCAATTACGCTACTTTGCAAGCTTGTGCTAGTCACCACAAATATCAAAAAAATACATGGTAAGCACCTCTATAAAGATGGCATGGCATATAACAAAACACATTTAGAGCTCAGGATCCTAGCATGCACACATTAATCATGGGAAAAATGAAAAAATGCCATTTGCTGAAACAGATCTGACAAATTCATCACATAGCCCTCTTCCAACAGCATTTCGGGCATCAAGATGAGCTCAAATGAAAATGTTTCAATGAGATGAAATGATGAACTCGTCAAGGCGAACATTTTGATATGCTACACGCACAAATCGGGTCTACGGTGAGAGAGTTATGACATGCCAAAGTTTGCAAAACAATTAGGGTTCAGGGAAGAGGTCAACCGAGATCTAGTGTTCACTTTAGACCGGATCGAGATCTGGGGTACTGTAGCTGCCGGAGAGTCACCGGAATCTTCGAGCTCGTCGGGGAGGGAGGTTGGATCCGGCCGGCCGAGGCGCTCCGGTGGCTGGGGACGGAGGTGGGCGGCACGCGCGACGAGGGGCGACGAGGAACGTGGTTGTCGGCATCGGGCGACGAGGGTGCCGCGGTGGAGCGGCGAGGTCGGTCGCGGCGAACGGCGAGGTCGGTGGCGGCGAACGGCGACGAGGGTTGCAGGCGGCGGCACGCGGGCGGAGTCGGCGTCGGGTGTGGGGAAGATGAAGGCGGGCGGCGGCGCAGTGCGGATGGGCCTCGGGGGCCGGCGATGGGCTTCTAGGGCCCTGGCGGCGCGACGAACTAGGGACCAAGCGGCGGCCAATCGCGCTGCAACACGTGGCAGCGGCGGTGGATTCGGACGTGTCCGGCCGGACGGAAAATTGTCCGGCGGCGCGTGGAAAGGGAGGGGACTAGGGTTTCGTCCGGATTCCGGGGAAGGGATCTATATATAGAGGTAGAGGGAGCTAGGAAGCTCAGAATGAGGTGGGGTTTGCGGCCACGCGATCGTGATTGAACGCCCTAGGCGATGGTGGGGTTTTTGGTGGGTTTTGGGCTAACAAGATAAGGTGTTGGGCTGCAACACTCACGAGGCCTTTTCGGTCCCTCGGTTAACCGTTGGAGTATCAAACGAAGTCCAAATGGCACGAAACTTGACAGGCGGTCTACTGATAGTAAACCGAGGCCGCATGGAAAGTCTTGGTCCAATCCGGAAATGTTTAACACCCACACACGAAAAGAGGTAGAAAGGACCACCGGAGGACATAGGAGCACCGTGAGAGCTTGTGATGGGCTAAGTTGGGACTCCCCTGCAGGGATTTGAACTTTCGAAAGTCGTGCCCGCGGTTATGGGCAGATGGGAATTTGTTAATGTCTGGTTGTAGATAACCTGAAACTTAACTTAATTAA
Organism: Triticum urartu; assembly: GCF_003073215.2. NCBI lineage: Eukaryota > Viridiplantae > Streptophyta > Magnoliopsida > Poales > Poaceae > Triticum > Triticum urartu. The sequence continues at coordinate 247,345,585 of NC_053027.1, read as the reverse complement.
AATGCACCAACCGCGTGTGTAACCGTGATGGTCTCTTATCGGCGGAGTCCGGGAAGTGAACACGGTGTTGGAGTAATGCTTGACGTAGGTTATTCTAGGATCACTTCTTGATCATAGTAGTTCAACCGTGCTTTTGCCTTCTCTTCTCGGTCTCTTTTGCGCATGTTAGCCACCATATATGCTAGTCACTTGCTGCAGCTCCACATCATACCTTTACCTTACCTATAAGCTTAAATAGTCTTGATCGCGAGGGTGCGAGATTGCTAAGTCCCCGTGAGTCACAGATTACATCCAAACCAGATGCAGGGACCGATGATACCGCTCCAGATGATATGACCGAGCTCAAGTGGGAGTTCGATGAAGACTCTCGTCGTTACTATGTGTCCTTCCCAGATGATCCGTAGTGGTGCCCAGTTGGGGCGATCTGGGACTTTGTCGCATTTGGGGGTTGATCTTTATTTTGGTACCGTAGTCGGACCTTGAGTATATTGGATGAATGTAATGACTTATTTATGTATCTGTGTGACGTGGCGAGTGTAAGCCAACTATGTACCTTTCCCCTTTATTTATGTACATGGGTTGTTTGCGAAGATTACCTCACTTGCGACATTGCTTTCAATGCGGTTATGCCTCTAAGTCGTGCTTCGACATGTAGGAGATATAGCCACATCGAGGGTGTTATAGTCAGGTCATGGCCGACTCCCTCACCAGGCTTCCGCTTGAAGGTTGCCGAGATACACAACGTGTACATGGTGGTAAGTGGCGAGAGCATGTGTGAAGAAGTACACCCCTGCAGGGTTATAAATGATCTATTGGAATAGCCGTGTGCACGGTAAAGGACTTCTGGGTTGCCTATAACAGTTCATAGACAAGTGAAAGTGGATACTCTAAAATGCGCAAGATAAGCATGAGTGCTATGGATGGCGTTCTCGTAGGGAGACGGGGGCGGATCCATAGTGGTGTATTGATATGCTGAATATGTGGACTCGTGTGCGCCACCTCAAAAGAGTTACTTGCAGTCGTAGTTCAGGATAGCCACCGAGTCAAAGCTGGCTTGCTGTAGTTAAAGTCCACTACCCCCTTTGTTGATACCGATGCATATGTAGCTAGTTCTGATGTAAGTCTTGCTGGGTACATTTGTACTCATGTTTGCTTAATTTATGTTTTTGCAGAGAGACTTCAGTCTCGCTAGTAGTTCCACGTGGACTTCGACATTTAGCTTGTTACCTCAGCTACAATCTTGTGCCCTCGGCAGGATCTGGTAGATAGTTAGGCTTCTCAGCCTTTTTCATTTGTAGATGTCTGTACTCAGGCATGTTAAGCTTCCGCCTGTGCTTTGTCTGGTATTCTCTGAATGTTGGGTCATGAGACCCATGTTTGTAATATCTGGCTCTTCGGAGCCTAATGAATAAATACTTTGAGTCGTAGAGTTTTGTTGTGATGCCATGTTGTATTTGCACATATCTAGCATATTGTGTGTATGTTGTTGAAATGCTTGGTATGTGTGGGATCCGACAATCTAGTTGTTTATCCTGGGTAGCCTCTCTTATGGGGAAATGTAGTCTGGTGTTTCCATTGAGCCTTGGTAGTCTGCTACAGCCCGGTTTACCGGAGACCTGCTAGCCCAGCACTACTGCTCCAGAACACTTGACTGGTCGGCATGTGATTCACTTCGTTCCTGTGTCTGTCCCTTTGGGGAAATGTCATGCAGTGACATCCGGAGTCCTACCTAGCTTGCTACAGCCCGGGTCCCCGGAGTCCTGTTAGCCTACTGCTACAGCCCGGATTCGCATGCTGCTGACCGACATGCTCGATGTTGATTCATGTATGCCTGTCCCCATAAGTTAGTGCCACTTTGGGTTCACGACTAGTCATGTCGGCCCGGGTTCTATGTCATATGGATGCTAGCGACACTATCATATACGTGAGCCAAAAGGCGCAAACGGTCCTGGGCCATGCTAAGGCGATACCCGTGGGAATACCGTGCGTGAGGCCGCAAAGTGATATAAGGTGTTACAGGCTAGATCGGTGTGACTTAGAATCGGGGTCCTGACAGCAAAATGAGGTCGTGTGCGACTGGCGAGCGCTCAAATATGGAAGTACGTACAGTAGAGCTAAAAATACAATTATACGGTGAAATTGTTTCCGGTCGCAAGTACATCCCACACGTTAGTCCCCTCTAAACGTTTCCGTTCACAAGTATATCACCCACAATTTTTCCTATTAAATCATTTTCGTTATTGAATGTATCACACACGGTCCATAGAAGAAACTGTGGGGCAAAGGCAGTCCATCACACACAGTTTTTATGTGGTAAACGTTTTCTCAAGGTGGCCTAACGCAAACAATTTTCAAGAGAAAGTCGTGAGTGTTTGTTCATTGATCCAACACGGTTTATTCCTAGAAACTATGTGCGTTGCCTAAGGTCATCGCCCACGATATTTTTTCAACAACCGTTTGCAACAGCAAAACCCAATTAGCAGGATAATTCGCCATTAGCAGGCTAATTATCCTATTATTAATAATCCATTTTTAATCTAATTGACATTCATATTAAGAACATAATATATTTCATTTCCATATTAAGGAAGCAGAATTTCATAATTGAAATATATCAGAGTACAACATGATATAGCTTCAGCACTTAGCTACCCCATTACACAACTTCACCAGCACCAAGTTCACATGCAACATGTAGAATCTTTCAAAATTATCATCATAGATGGTATATAGTCAGATGAATCTCATCTGGAAAATTGTTGAAGCAGAAGCAGAATATTGAGCCTTCATTCATGTTGATGGTCTTCGCAACTTTAGGCTAGTGCCTGTGGATGATTGACCGTCCGTCCTTTGTCCTCTTCAGGAACACTTCAATATTGAACCGTGGGTGTTGTATGAAAACCTTCCTCGCCTCCTGACCATAGAGGTGGATTGAGAGGTAATCATTAGGGAACTGCTTTGGAAAAGGCCTGAACACAAGGATGTGCATAAATATCTTCTCTATATTGAAAATGGGGCAAATGAATAAAAAAAGGCAAGGTATAATAGTTAGTACCATCTTGTAGTGAACCGATGTCTTCTTCATTGTGCAGACAAATATGGTGTTGTTTTTTTTGCTAATTTCTTTATCCTAACAATCTTTCTAAGTTTCTTGATTTGATTGATATGCATGGACAATTCATTTCCCCATATGCAAAAAGGGTCGAACATTGGGTCAAAACCTCTGACAGCAGGACCTACATGTGCAAGAGCAAATAGGTTAAAACCGAAATATTATAATGGTTCCTGCAATTGCACAATAATGTGCTATTAGACAATGGACCATGCACGTGATAACCTCGATTGTAAACCTCGGTGCTTCCCCTTGTTTCCCTGCGACACATATAAGGTAGTTAGTCATCAGGTTAAGTATTTACTACTGCCAAATTCAATTTATTCCTCACATGGTATACAATAACAGAATGCACCCACAACTATTGAACGTCACATTGCATAATTGAACCAAACAGTTAACTGAGCACCACATTGCACAATGTATAACCAAACCAAGCATGCTTGAGAACTTGGAAATATAACAATTGTATTCGTTTCTCATCTATTTTGTAAAGATAATTCGATTTATTTCTCACATGGAAGACAATACAAAATTGCATCCTGAAGAACTGAAAATCACATTTGCATAATTGAACCAAATAGTTAACTGAAGGCGACAACTAATTAACAAAACAGTTAATAAGGGAGCACCACACTGCACGACATATAGAACATATACACTAGAGCAACAGATTGCATGGTAAAATTAGATAGTACAATTCACTAGAATTTGTGAAGGAAAGGCAGGAGCAGCACACGCAACTGGTAAACCGAGCATGCTTAACTGGCGTAGCTAGCAAATGACAAGGTGCTCCTCCAAGATCCGGGGGTCGGCACGAATGGCAGCCATCGCGACCTCATCCGCGCGTGCAGCCGCAATTTGCTTCTCCACTGCCAAATGATCCTTGAGATCCTGGCTATACTGCGTGCACCATGGCTTAGGGTCGTGCTTATTTGGTGGAGGGGTCGGTGATTTGGGTGGAAGGTGTCGCGCTCGCACCGGCGGTCGGGGCTTGTGGTATGTGGAAGAAGGAGGATGGGGGTCGGGTGTGGATTACCTGCCTGGATAGACAAGGTCGAGCATCATGAAGGAGGGTCACCGACGAGGAGGTGGTGCTGCAAACAAGGAGTGAAGGTTTCAATTTGGAAAGGAAGGCGGAAACAGGGGAAACGTGGCTTTTGGTAAGGGGGAGGGGCGGGGAGGTAGATATTTCCACGGAAGCCGAAAATTTGGAATTGCTTCAGCGAAAAAACTGGTGCGCAATGTGTCATCAGACATGGTCCCTTATTCAGAACTGTGTACGATATGTGAACATCACAAATGAATCAGATAGCTTAACCCACATGTGATGAGTTTGAACGTAAAACATTTTGGTTCGAATTTCCATGGTTATAGTGGTCATCCACGTCATTGCATAATTTGGGTACACAAAGGAGACTAACTTATTAATCGATCAAGTCCACCAATTAAACAGAGCTAGCTGACCTAAACTTTACTCTAAAAAATTAAAGACCGGCGCTCATAATTAAACAAAACAAAGAGTACTACTATGGCTGGTGCTCATCGATCTCCACCGCCGCCTCCATGTCCTGCTCGCGCCCGACCGTCTCCTTGGGAAGGGGCTCCATGGCATCCATCGCACCATACTCGGCAAGCATCTCGCCATCCGCGTCCTCCATCGCTTTGGAAAAGGCCTCCATGAGCTGGGCGTGGGCGGACACGATCTGGGCTTGGACGGGCTCCGTCGTCGCCAGGTACGCGGTGGTCGAACAGACGGCTGCTTGAGCACTCCCGGCGATTGTCGGCTCTTCGTTTTGATTTTGTGCAGTGACCACCAGGAGCTTGGCATGGGCGGCCTCGACATGGTCGTGGGCGACCTCCATCAGGGCTAAGGCCGCCACTGCGGAACGGATAGTTGCTGTGCCACTCTCGCCAGTTTTTATCCCCGAGCCAGATGTTGCTGCCGCCACCTGAGAAGCAACAACAGCGGCTGTTTGGACTGCCATGGCCGCCGGTCACAGATTGCGGCCGCACTCATGCACCTTGTTAGCACGCGCATGGCGGCTATCACCGCGCTCTCGCCGGAGTGGGCCACTGATGTTGCCCTCACGACGCGGGTCCATGTTCTCATCTTTCACCGGCGACGATTGAATAGTGAAATGATATTTGGGGAGCAAGCCAGTGTGCTTGAGACGCCGGCTGTGGACTGTAGCCGACGCACCTTCTCGTGTAAGCTATAGGCGTACTATACACCGACGGTGCTCCAGGATATTTTGTGATGTATCTCACACAGTAGGTGATAATAAACTGTGGGCAATCTACTTGATTTTTCATCTTGATTTGAATTACATAATGGGGTCACAGTGGCAATGGACGGTGTTTGAATTGCTAGACCTTTTATCTGGAGTGAACACGCAACTATATGTGTGTCGTAAAAGAATTGGAATTATTCATGGTTCGTTTGAACATTTTATACATTAAATTGGTTTTCTAGCCATTTCAGGTGCACCATTCAAAACTAAACTACATGAACATGCTCCGGTGCACCAACATGGGTTGTAAAATCATATATGTGTCCATGGGTTTATGCTTATCTCCCATGCAAGAAATGAGGATGAAATTCGAACACCACATCACCGTGGCTCTCCGACGAACGTCGACGTACTTGCTTTTGTAATTCTGGTAAATCCAAAATTCATACGAAATTCATGAAACTTGGCATGCTATCATGGAGCAGCATCAACATGCCGTGGTAAAAAATTTGTCCCGTTTGGGGCAGGTTTGGGTATAAGCTTCTCATAAACTAGAGCTTCTCACACAACAAGTGTGATGGTTTCGGTAGGGAACGTTTCACCTTTCTGGACGAAATGATATCCGTTGCCTCTTCTCGATTTCAATTTTTTTCCTAGTGTCAACATAGAACAACAAGAGTGTTGCGTCAATTTTTGGGATTTTTCGGGGTGCGCTTGTACAATTTTATACATTGACTGAGTTTTCTGTGCATTCATGTGCATAATTCAAATTTGAACTACAGGCACATGCTCTAATGCATATAAATTAGTTGAAAATTCAAATTTGTGTCCTTGGTTTCCTGCTTAGGTCCCATGCAAGAAATGGGAATGAATGTCAAACACACTGCCACCGTCACTCGGGCGCAAACATTGAGATGCATGGTTTTTAAATTCTAGTAAATCCAAAACAAGTATGAAATTCATGAAACTTGGCATGCTATCATGGAGCGGCATCAACATGCCATGGTCAAAATTTTGTCCCATTTGGGACAGGTTTGGGTATATGCTTCTCACAAACCTGAGCTTCTCACAACAAGCATGATGGTTTCGGTAGGGAACGTCCCAGCTTTGAGGACGATACGATATCCATTGCCTCTTATTCCTTCCAAATTTTCTCTCGTGTAAACATAGAACAACAGGAGTGTTGTGTCAATTTTTGTGATTTTTCGGGGTTCATTTGGACAATTTTATGCATTAACTCTGTTTTCAATGCATTTATGTGCAAAATTTCAAATTTGAACTACATGCACATGTTCCAGTGCATATAAATTGGTTGAAAAATCAAATCTGTGTCCTTGGGTGCATGCTTAGGTCCCATGCAAGAAATGGGAATGAATTTCAAACACCAGGGCACCGTTGATTGCCGGCAAAACATTGAGATGCCTGGTTTGTAAATTCTAGTAAATCCAAAACTCGTCTGAAATTCATGAAACTTGGCATGCTATCCTGGAGCAGCATCAACATGCCGTGTTAAAAATTTTGTCCCATTTGGGGTAGGTTTGGGTATATGCTTCTCACAAACCCGAGCTTCTCACAACAAGCATGATGGTTTCGGTAGGGAACGTCCCACCTATGTGGACGAAACGATATCCATTGCCTCTTATTGCTTCCAAAAAATTTCTCTTGTCAACATAGAACAACAGGAGTGCTATGTCAATTTTTGTGATTTTTTGGGGTTCGTTTGGACATTTTTATAGATTAACTGAGTTTTCAATGTATTTATGTGCATAATTCAAATTTGAACTAACTGCACATGCTCCAGTGCATATAAATTGGTTGAAAAATAAAATATATGTCCTTGGGTGTATGCTTATGTCCCATGCAAGAAATGGGAACGAATTTCAAACACCAGGGCACCGTTGATTGCCGGCAAAACATTGAGATGCCAGGTTTTTAAATTCTAGTAAATCCAAAACTCGTCTGAAATTCATGAAACTTGGTATTCTATCATGGAATGGCACCCGACATGCTGTGGTATTTTTCGTGCCCATTTTGAGAGAAGGCACACTCGAATAATGACAGCCAAGAAAGGCATTTTGAAAAAATAGTTGCCACTTTAATATCTCAAACGTTTGTATAATTCAAACCATGTGCGTTCTATTAACCATTCACGTGATGCCACGTGTCTTGGTTTTAATACCTGTAGGACGTGACGTGTGGACAGCTGCTTGACCTTGACTGAACGGGAGGCGTGCAAGCATAATCCGGTGCGCAGGCTGGCCGAGAGAAGTGCAAGTTGTCCTCGAATGCGCAGGCTCACCGGGAAGCATGCAAGTTGTACGCTACGCAGGCTCACTGGGAAGCGAGCCCGTTGACTTCCTGGGCCGCCCGCATTCCTCTCCGTGTGCGCGCCCCCATTAGAGGCATGGGATGCCACCGTCAAACGCTAATTCTCAGAGCCGCCAGCTGCCGTCCTCCCGGCCCCCGCCCGTCGACCCCGGGACGACATGATGCAAAGTGAGCGCAGGACGGTTCTTTTTGATGACCCGTGTGCAACCACTTACAAACAATTTTGTGCGATTTGCATCTGTCATATTGGGTATGTTTCCATTTGTCAAACTAGAAAGATTTACATTTGTTGATCTAGTAACATTGCCATTTTTCAACCTTGTAACACTGCGATTTGTCAAAATATGAAGCTAAAAATCGCTAGCAGTATCTAATTTTCACAGCTAAAATTCAGTAATTAAGCATAGATTTCATTCATCGATTAAGCAGTCGTTCTTAATTTATACAAACAGTTCAAATCGACAGCTGAACCGACTAAACTTTTCCCCCATTGTTGCCAACCACGTACTGAAATAGCTAGTTCAACTATATATACTAGCTAATTTTAAGTACGTTTGTACAGTTCCACCACATCTATAGTCAGATGAACTAAACAAAATAGCCCCTAAATACTACTACTACTGCGGAGGGGATTTGTACTACTTTCGGCTGCCTCTCCTCTGCTGAGCGCGCTAAGTAAGAGGCGGAGGAGGAGGAGCCTACCGATGAGCTGGGCAACCACAATACGATGACTGCCGCTGTTGCAGCTTCAGCGAGGCTATCCTTGAACGCCCTTTGCCGCTCTTGACGACCCCTCTCGAAGCAGTGGCTCTCCTCGTAGATCTCCTGATTCCTCATATCTGAGGCGGCGTGTGCCGCGGTCACGGCAGCGGTAAGGCTCTTTGTGTGCTCGATGAGGCACTCCTCCTCCTCCCGCAGGAACTCAATGTAGCACGCCAGGTCACTGACGCACCTGCGGGCATCCACCTCCGCCTCCCGCCTTTGGGCGGCGGTGGCGGAGCGGGTGATGACCCTGGCGGTCGACAGTGGGCTGGTGGCCACGGCGGCCGACGACGGCGTGGCGGCCACGACCACCACCTCCCGCCTTCGGGTCGCGATGGTGGAGCGGGTGATGGCCATGGTGACCGGCAGTGGGGTGGCGTCCACGACCACCACCTCCCGCCTTCGGGCCATGGCGGTGGAGCGGGCGATGACCCTGGCTTTCAACGATGGTGTGGCGGCAACGGCGGCCAGCAACAAATGCCGACGGGCACCGGCAGCGGAGCGTGTGGTGGGTGTTCCGCGCACACCCAACTGGGATGCCACGCGGACTACACTATGCCAGGGACTGCGCCGCCGCCGCGGTATAGCCTCCCAGCTGGAGCTGTCCTCTAATGATGGCGGAGTGGCTGAGCGACGACGACGGACTGGTGCCACTAGCGATTGTGGGAGAAGAAGACGAGATAGGCTACTGGAAGGGAGCGGCAAATGGATGTAGGACTCATCGGCTGTGAGGGTTTTTATAGCAGGCTGGTAAGCATTGGGATTTTGGGGATTTCACTGAGTCGGGTGGGAAGCTTGCAGGGGAACCTACGAGGTTTCGCGGGAACGGGCTCACCGACGATTCATTGGCGCCATCGTTTGGGCAAAAGAACGCCCCCACGCGCTGCGCAAGCTTGCGCTGTAAGCCGTCTGCGGCAGCGGTGTGACAAGACGTGCGAGAGGAGGACGAAAGGCCATGCACACCTACGGTTAATAAAAAAACATTTGCGATTTAATTACCTACTATACCCCCGTCTTGGTTTATAAGTATGATTTTACTAATAAAATATGAATGCATGTCGCCAAAGATTACATAGTTGGATTCATATTTGAACATAGTTTCCAATTATATAATTTTTATAACATGCATTAACATTTTGTTGGTTAAATTTGAGGGAAAAGTATGGCACAGAATATAAAGGGGACTATAGACTAGATGGAGGTGGTAGCACACGGCCGCTCTCTACGCAGCGACGCAACTGTCGGCCGGCTTGTAGGCGACCATTTCCTGTGTGTTCAACTGCTCCATGCATGTGGTTGCTTGCGGTTCAGGCGGCCACAGCGCGCTCTGTCTCGCGTCCCGCCACGCGTGCTCTGCTCTCGTGTCCCTCCGGGTGCTCTACCCTCGTACCTCCACGCGCGCTGCCAGTGTTTGGGGCCGGCGCACGATCATGCCCGTTCGTGCGCATGCGCTTGTGCTGGGCGTGGCGCGATGATGCAGTTACCCGATGCAAAAACTGCCATGCGGACGCGCCGAGAATCCACGCCACCCGGCCCCCTTTTATTCCCGTGGTCATTTACCTTCATCTCTCATCTCACAGGACACAATAAGCACACCCACGAGGACACATACAGAGAGGACATCCAGCTGTTCCAATGGCGCTCCTCGTGGCTCCAATGGCGCCCCCAGCGACGGACCACGACAACGGCAGATAGTTCACCACGCAACACATCATGGACACCCACGTGAGGGGGTAGGCTCTCTCGCTGGTGTACACGAATGATCCGGTCTCGCTGCACAGCTCCATCCAAACTATGGAGTAGTTGTTTGCCGAGGACAAGTACTAAGTGGCCGGCTTCGAGCTCGAGTGCACCATGGGTCGTGTTGGGCACGATCAAAAGGTTGCCGTTGCCAGTTGTGCGTGCGACATGACGTCCTCGTCTACCACTACCACCTGGCCACAACACCTTGCGAGCGTTTCTCTAGGTTTATCAATAACTCCGACTACAGTTTCTCTACGATTGACACCACCAACAATCTAAAAGCGCTCAAGGTTTCGTGCTTGAAATGCACGAATGTTGTCAACATACAACACCACTACTAGGTCTGGGGCAGTGACAAAGCAAACTAAACTCCCTAGTTGACGTCACCTCGGCCATCATCGACCCCTACTACATGAAGATGAAGAATGAGAGCAATAAGGACAGGAACGCCTGGCACAATGTGTGGCATAAGAGATTGGATGAACAACATGTCAAGTATGCGGTCCATGGATGCATACACAAGCTACGAGATGTACATGCGGATCGTTGACATGAGGAACTATCTTGTTTCTGACACAGACGAAGGATCGAGCCACATAGCAGTGGCGGGAGCGTCACAGGAAGTAGATGACTAGACGATCATTTCTCCTGCTTTAGAATGCATGCAATTGTTTATTGAGGTGTGTGCAAATGATCTGTATAGTCACTTATGTAATTGGATGTTTATTTAGTTATATATATACATGTTATTCTACTATAGACAGAGCAAATCACACGACTTATTAGCAATAATCGTGTGTGTTATTATTGGTCTTCGCGCACATTTCTGATTACGGACCTGTTTGCCGCGTATCACACACATCTTGTTCAGTTGAACCATTTCCATTGTGTTGCCTAATCACACACAGTTCATCCTAGTGAACTGTATGCTATATATCGCACATGCCTTCATCCGGCTGCCCATTTCTTTTGTTCCTCCTCATCCCAAATAGTTAATTGAACTAAACTGTATGCCCTGCACTGCACACACAACTAAAATCTGCACTGTTTGATGCATCCATCATCCCAAACGTTTTGCACCTTTTTTGACGGTTTTTACACCCCCGTTTGTGATTATGGCATCGCACAAAGTTTCGTCGAAGGGTCTCTGATCGTAGTGTCGTGTTTGGACCATCCTGCAGTAGTGTTAGTTTCATCGCATTGCTTATATATACTCACAGTTCAGGATATCAGTAGCTCATACCATATAGCCCGGGGGATGATAATGATTAATCGTTGAATCGGACATTTCACTGAATCTATCTGTAAGCCATTTATCGGTAGGTTAACTAGAGCCATATTTAATATATCTTAGGCTACACAGCAACATGCATTGTACTGAATGAATAAATATGCAATCCTAGGCTACATAGCAACAAGGAAGAGTATTACCTTAATGTTCTGATGATGTCTAGATATACATAGAAGAGCAGCAAGAACAACAACAATATAGTAGCGGTTAATTGCAGTTAATCGGCCGATATTTGTAATAATGTAACAAACTCCACCAGTCGTGTAAATATAATATGTTAATTCAGCCAATACGTGAGTATATTGGATGTAATAAGATCTTATATAATGGGAAGGAGGGAGTGTTGTACTACATCATTGTGCAATTGTTGTTTAGATTCTAATATGAACTTGGTGCTTTTAGGTACATATGTCATTGGCAAAGATCCATGCTTGGACCATTTCTGCGTATGGGATGATATATTCATGAACCAGCTTTAGGAGGGGAAACTGATAAAGATTGTTATTAAAATGGGTCAAAATATGTCAATCGAATTATTTGTTTACACTTTATGCAAGACAACAGTGAACTGCAGCATGGTAAGTAAGAACTCTGTAGCCTTATTTTTAATGCACATAATTAGTTGTGTTAGATACAAATGTCTGAATTTTTTTCCTTTGTAGTGGATCCCAAGGCAGTTTACTTAAGATTACCTCTCAAACTACATGATTGGCGGCCGGCCATCTCAAGGGGTTGGACTAGAGTCGTGCGTGCCTACTGCATAGAGGAGAGCACAATAGGGGCATTCCGCTTCACCTTGTTCAGCAACCAGAATGTCTCTCGCCTCTTTATTTACCATCTTTAATAGCACAAGTATACAACCCTGGTTCATCATTCTTTATTTGGTACTTATGTAATTCTTTTCTTTGATGTAATTCTTGAACATATGTACCTATGAATCGTATAATGTATTGGTTGTTGAACCCGATGGATATGAATGAAGTTATAGACTACTTTCAGATTGAAATTCGGTAGAATTTTAAATAGCAGCAATTAAATTAGGGTGAACATACGCTCTGCGGGTCATTACGGCGCACACGGTGTATAAAGGACAGCGTGTGTGATATACATCATAATCCGACAAGCTTCACGGAGAGGCAACGTGTGTAACCATGCACACAGTTGCCATTTTCAAAGCGTGTGTGATGTCAGACAATATCACAAACGGTGCGGGAAAACTAAATGTGTGTGATTGTCGCCCAATCGTACACGGTTTACAATCATGAACTGTTTGTTATGTGGCGCGCATCGTAAACGTAGAGCCATCGAAGACTAAACTGCAGAAATGCCAAATGAGAAGGGAAAGGCCTAGCCTATAGAAGACAAGCATCTTGCAGCAATAGAGGAGAGTAGAGTAACATAACATAAGTAATAAGTATGTAGTAGAATCAACACCTAGAGATCCTTCCTCGACTCCATGCGAGAAAAAGTGATCCCGGAGTGTAACACCCGAGAATCATGCTACAGTAACCACTCACTAATGATGTCATGTCATCGCAATTGTTTTTCTAAACCTCGCTTTGTTCCAAACCAAATTCAAATTCAATTTAAAATAAAGTCAAATTAATCTTTATCCAAACAGCAAAACAAAAAATGTTCGTTGGTTTCCAAATATTCACTAACTAATTGTCATGAGTAAAACAACATCATTTGGGATATTTAAATGACCCTAAAATATTCAAAACAGAACCAACATCATATAAATCAACCATTTAAAGATAAACAAATATTTAAACTATTAAACAAATATTTGAAACTTGTTGCGCTAGATAATTACATAGTCTAGTATTCATATGCTAAATATTGGGTTCAACTAAATTCATTTGCTAGCTCAACTAAATGCAAAATAGGGGGAAAAATGAAAAAAAATGTAAAAGCCTAGCTGCTACAGTGTCACTGGTCCTAAGCGCTACAGTGCACAAAAGTCCAGCCCACACTGGTTTTCTTCAACCTGTAGCAGGGAGGCATCGTGGAGCACATCCACGCACACCATGGCGTCGTGGCGCGCATCCACGCCCCCCCTCTCCCTACTTAGCACCGGCACCCCTTCCCCGAATCCTAGCTCTCTCTGTTTTCTTCCTCGCCCCTCCCTCGCTCGATCCCATCCCTGCCCGAGCTCGGTCATCGCCATATCACCATCGTCGATCCCGCGGCCACCGGCCTCCCCTCGCTGCGTCAAGACATCCAAGAGCTCCTACATCATTTTCTCCTTTGCCCTCGCATAAGGGCCCGAGCTTGGATCCACCGTACGCTCGCCATCGATGTCGTCTTCGCCCACGGAGGCCGCATCTCGTCGTCGAGTTCTTCGTGTCCGGCCACCCCCGCGCTCCCTGACCACGTCCACAAGCTCCGCGGTGAGCTCATTTATCGATTCCCCTCCTTTTCCCCTTTGATACATCGCCGTAGTCGTCGCCTTATGCTCGTCCATGGCTAAACCCATGTTGTACGTGCCCTGCTGCATGCTTGCGCCGTGCTCACCGCGGCCGTGACCCACCTCCGGCCGCCCGTACCTGCCTCCTCTCACCGCTCCTTGCACCCACAGCCTTTGTTGCCCGCTACCGAGCCCCACTGCGAGTCGCTGCCTACTGCTCCGTGTTGCGACTGTGCTGCTACTTGCCATTGCTCCTGTGCTGCCGCTGCGTACTGCTACTACCTATTGCTGCTGGCGCTGCGTATTTGTGGCTGCTGCTGCTCGCATCCATGGCTGCGAGGGCCCTTGTACATGGCCATGTGTGGCCGGCAGGACTCTGTCCACTAATGGCCTTCCCTTGTTAATTAGACTATGTTTAGCTTAGGATTAGTTTAGTGCTAATTAGCCCTTTTAGCAAATGACAAGTGGGTCCCATCTAAATAGATTAGATAAATATTTTGGAAATTATTAAATTAGTGTCATGTGGGCCACCACCTCCCCTTTTGACTAGTCACATTGACTTGGTCAATTCGGATTCAAAATAAATACAAAATTCTAGAATATTGTTAAAACTTTGGAAATTGATATAAAATAATCCGCAACTCAGATGAAAATAATGTATACATGAAAGTTGCTCAAAACGACGAGACGCTTCTGAATACGTGCTCCGTTCATCTATCACACGTCCCTAGCATAGCGAACCTGCAACCGTCCCCTTCCAGTCCGTCTTTCCGAAAACGCGAAACACTGAGAATACTTTCCCGGATGTTCCCCCCTTCACCGACATTGCCTAGTACCACGTTAGGTCATCCATAACACCACGTATTACCATGTTTTGCTTTGTGTTGCTTTGATTGCTATGTTATTTATTGTGTTCCCCCTCCATTACTTCTTTCCAGTAGACCCCGAGACTGCTGCTGGTTCCCCCGATCGGCTACGGTGTTGACGACCCCTCCTTGCCAGAGCAACTAGGAAAGCTCCCCCTTGATCACTAGATATTGCCTATTCTCCTCTCTACCGCTTGCATTAGAGTAGTGTAGCATGTTACTGCTTTCCGTTAATCCTATTCTATTGCATAGCCTGTCATTGTTGCTACAGTTGTTGATACCTTACCTACAATCCTAAATGCTTAGTATAGGATACAAGTTTACCATTAGTGGCCCTACTTTCTTGTCCGTCTGCCATGCTATACTATCGGTCCGTGATCTCTCGGGAGGTGGTCGCGGGTATATACTTATATACATAATGTATGATAGTTGTGGTTACTAAAGTCGGGTAGGCTCGTAGAGTACCCGCGAGTGATTCACGGATTGGGTCTGAAAGGACATTTGTCCCGACGGCCCTCTGAGTGAATCTTTGTGGCGGAGCGACATGGTAGGTTGAGACCACCTAGGAGAGAGGTGGGCCTGGCCCTGGTCGGCATCCGCGATTAATTCAATTAACACGCTTAACGAGATTTGGGTATTTGATCTGAGTCTGGCCACTGGCCTATACGCACTAACCAACTATGCGGGAACAGTTATGGGCACTCGACGTCGTGGTATTAGCCGAAGCCTTTTTGACGTCAGCGAGTGGGCGGCGCGCGATGGGTTGGATTGGAACGCCTTCTCTTGTATAAGGGAGGCTAGGTCTGCTCGTCGGCCGCGTTCGCAACATGCATGTGTGCAATGGGCGATGAGCCCAGGCCCCTGTGCCACAGGATTTAGACCGGCGTGCTGACCTCTCTGTTGTGCCTAGGTGGGGTTGCGACATGTTGATCTTCCGAGGTCGGGCATGACCCAGGAAAGTGTGTCCGGACAAAGGGGATTGAGCATGTTGGGAAATGTGGTGCACCCCTGCAGGGAAGTTTATCTATTCGAATAGCCGTGTCCCTCGGTAAAAGGACGACCCATAGTTGTACCTTGACCTTATGACAACCAGAACCGGATACTTAATAAAATACACCCTTCCAAGTGCCATATACAACCCGGTGATCGCTCTCTCACAAGGCGATGAGGGGAGGATCGCCGGGTAGGATTATGCTATGCGATGATACTCGGTTAACTTACCATCTACTCTCTTCTACTGCTTCAAGATGGAGGCTTCCAGAAGCCTAGTCTTTGATAGGACTAGCTATCCCCCTCTTATTCTGGCATTCTATAGTTCAGTCCACATATACTACCCCTTTCATTTGATACCAATGCATATGTAGTGTAGCTCCTTGCTTGCGAGTACTTTGGATGAGTACTCCCGGTTGCTTTGCTCCCCTTTTTTTTCTTTTCGATACCTGATTGTTGTGACCAGACAATGGAGTCCAGGAGCCAGACGCCACCGACGACGACGACTCCTACTACACTGGAGGTGCCTACTACTACGTGCAGGCCGCTGACAACGACCAGGGGTAGTTTAGGAGGATCCCAGGCAGGAGGCCTGCGCCTCTTTCGATCTGTATCCCTAGTTTGTGCTAGCCTTCCTAAGGAAAACTTGTTTACTTATGTCTGTACTCAGATATTGTTACTTCCGCTGACTCGTCTATGATCGAGCTCTTGTATTCGAGCCCTCGAGGCCCCTGGCTTGTAATAGATGCTTGGATGACTTATTTTAGTTGTAGAGTTATGTTGTGATATCTTCCTGTGATTCCTTGATCTTGATCGTACACGTTTGCGTGTATGATTAGTGTGCAATTGAATCGGGGGCGCCATAAGTTGGTATCAGAGCCGACTGCCTGTAGGAATCCCCCTTCCACACTCCTTGGCTGAAGTCGAGTCTAGACATTGCAAAACTTTTTACTAACATGGTTGTGTGTCTTACGGGCCCAAATCGCCATTTGGGTGGTATTAGGATCTTTTACTCCTCGATCTATGCTCTGGGAATCTGATCTCTCTACTATTCGGGTTAAATGCTTTTGCTAAAATCTAACTTTAGGATCTCGCGATCACATCCACCCGAAGATCGCCTTCATTCCAGATGACCGACTGCTTCACTAGAAGATATTGAAGATATTCTTTGATCATTCCCGAGACCCTTGTGCCCTTTGATTTTTCAATTCCCTATTATCGATATATCCATATGGATAATGACATACACTTGTTGTTCATACAATTACTCTGAATTGATCTTGTTATTATAAGATACCCCGATATTGTCTCTATTGCTCCGAGAAAACTTTGTGCCTACTGCCTTGCAATTCTAAGCCACCTGAATACCCCTACGGATAATTCTTGCACTTACTGAGTATCCATTCACCCCCAATTGTTCATGTGGCTCACAATATTCTTTGGAATACTGGTCGATCTTATGAAAGTCCTCAGTAGCCTATTGCTCTTGTTCTTTCTTACCTGCTTGCATTATGATTAATCCCATAAGTCTAGTAATCTTGTTGACATCCATTGTCATTATCATTTTGAGTCCGGTGATTCAATACGTTGCGATTTCTTGCAGTCCTCTGAAGAATCTTAGAATTCCTTCTTTCGACTCAGATGTCATTTTAAACATGAACTGGATCTCGACCAATCAAATTGCCATCGATTGTACCTCTAAGTCTATTCAACTTATCCATTCTTAATCAGAGCATTTGCTTGTGACCCCTTTATTTGGAAATCATATTTCATTTGCATTTGAGCTTAGAGTTAGTCATTTTTTTCCTATAATCTGATCTCCTTGCATTCTTTCTTCCTCTGGTTGAGTACTGATGCTCACATCAGATCCCTTGTGGACCACCAGACCCTTTGTCGGATTTTATTCGACAACGTCCTTCATAATCAATAAGCTTGTGAGCCTTTCCTCCGATACATAATGCCTTTGGTAAATTGTATCCTCTACTTTCTCAAGCATGCTCTACTATCGAGTTTGTGTTATTTATTCTTGAAATTTGTGGTACATGCTCCTAAGATGCCCTGATGGGTTGAACCTATGCCTTCCCAAAATGTATGCACCCAAAAGTTTTCGCGAGTCATACTCTTTTGTTGCTCCGCCAAATAAAATTTCAACACTACAACTTTTTGAAAACGAGAAGTGATTGAAAGGTTATACATTGGAGAAGTGGGATTCGACCTTGAACTTTGTGTTCATGCCCATGGAAATGATGTTGAGCTTATCATGATAGCTTCTCATACAATAATTATTCACTTGGCATAATTTGATCTTGTATCTATGATTTTGTCCTTTGCAATCGTGGTTCCGGCCGTGATTGTTCTTCTTTGATCCCATCCTCGGACAAGTTAAAAGTACTTGCCTTCTGCAGATCATTACGTCTGCCCAACCTCTGTTTTGATCTACCTTCGAGTATTACCCCATGGTATCTCGAGGATATCAACCCATTACACTACATCTTAGGAATTTCTGATGAAGTAGTACCTTTCCCCGTCATAGTCACTACACAGGTTCTAGGTTGTCGTCAACCGAGAACACCGATTTGTGAACCAAATCAACATTGTGATTCAGTACTTCCAGTACTTTGTTGTTGAGAAGTTTAATACTCCATCACGTCATTCCTAGCCTGATCGGCTGCATCATTATCGTGCTAATTTTAACCGTGCTACCTGGTCCTTCTTCCCGGTGCAAAATTTTCGATGATGAACTAAGCTTACGTCGACTTTCCTCGTCGTATCATTTTGCCTTGAACAACAAGCTAGATCCCGAGTTTGTGTCGTATCCGTGGTTTCAATAACCCCACGCCTCACCATTGCTTTTGCTTGGTGTCATTGTTGTTCGATTACATCTTCATGAAACCTCTTGACTAAATATCTGGCATCATCAACATTATGAGCCCTTCTAGAATAATAATCGAATTCTTGATGAGAAATACCATCCTTTCCCCTTGATGATTTGTGTTATCATCAACAACATTATTGCCTTCCCTCCAACACAAACTTGTTCATGTTATCGAGCTCCTTGTTATCCAGCTTATGTTATGTTCTACCTTTGAGTAATACCATCTTTTATGTCAAGAAGGATGTGAGAATTGTTCAACCTCTAAAGAAATCTTGGTATAGTGATACTTCTTACCATCACCATTCTCTCTTGGTCCTCGTGTTGATTCCAACCGGGATACCAACAAGTAATCGGTGCTGTTTGGATTCTACACTTCTAACAACCCTATTGCTTTGAAGTTAATGATCGACAGTTCATTCTTAGCCTATCGGTTATTGAATCACCAGTCTATCAATTGATCAGGCTACCTATGGCCATATTTCGGGTACACCTTTCAACCAATGTTTAATTGTGTATGTTTTCCTCGAGCATACCTCATTATATCATTGAACTGACAAATGTTATCTCCTTGTTCACAAAATTGTGGAAATCCATCTTTTTGGAAATCTCAATGAATTGTCGCCGAGTCCATCAGCCACATCCTCCTCCTCTCCTTGGCTTAATGATGAACTCTTGTTTCGGAACTCGCTTCCATAGTACATTTACCGAGAATCTTACAATGTCGTCTCGTCAATTGTGTTGCACCTTTTCTTCTCAGGCATCCTTAGTCTGAGGTATCCTGACACCAATCAGATCTGAACCTCGGTCAGATATGATGGTTGGGACATATTTCCAAGAGTTATAACATTGGTCCTTATATATCAGTAAGTTGATGTCATGCCTACCACACCTGGCCAGAGGACTGTTGTTGTAGTTTCCTGTTTAGCAAGGTTAACCATTCTTCCATGAGGATATTGTAAGGCTTATTCTATAAGTTGTTCCTGATGAATCCTTTGTGTATCCATGTCTGACCTTTGCTTGAAGACCATGTTAATGATATCTCGAAGCATGTCTGTGGTACTCCAATTTTCAACAAAGAACATTTGAAGCCCAATGCTAAATGTTTCTTGCTCAATTATCCAAACACCGTTGTATGGGTAATGTCATGAAATTTATCTCCCTTTACCTAAAGATTTTTCTACATTATATCCTATCATGGATATCATGCCTTGCTTGTCCTTGGGAAGGATATACCCTTGAAATATGTATTTAAACACATTTTCCTTTTCATTATTCTATTTGATCTGTTAACCATGTTTTCCTTTCCATTGTTTGGTTTAACCTCTCTTGTGATCTATATGATCTAAGCATTAATATTCTCCTGCTTATGTAGACACCTCGGTGTACAATTCTGTCAGCAAGTCCCTATTACTATTGTGGATAACATTCTAGTAACCACCGATGGATGAGAACTTTGCCTATTGGTCCACCTCGTTTCGACGAGTAGGAAAATGGTTCCCTTCGTCCCTCGCCCTTGGTACCAATGTTGTTGCCAACATAACTGACAGGCTATCCTCTAGCATACCTTGGTATCTTGACTGTGCAAATGTTAGCACCTTCCTGCTTTTAACCCACATGGTGAGCCCATAACCCATAGTTCCACAGGATCGAAACCTGACTCTTATGTGTGCCCCTGTTGCCAAAGATATTCCTCACGTTTTGCTTTGTAAGTAATTCACAAGCCACCTTCCTTGAGACGAACTATTCTAGTTTTAGCTACCATACATATTCCATTCCTCTGAACCCCTCTCACACTCTGATTCAGGCATCGAACGTTTGCCTATCCGCTTGAAAATTCTCAAGCCTATTATTATTTCTCTTGATGCATTTTGTGAGATCCAACTCGAGAGATACTCATATGATCATTCATGGGTTAACCTCAGATGAATACCCTCTTAGCATTCTGTCGCATTCCTCTTAGCATTATATCATTGCCGAGCTGCCCTTACCTATTTGTAAGTACGATGAAGACCCCGAAGAAAGGACAAGAACTTCATCGTTATGCATTGACGCATAGAAAGGAAGACATCAACGCAATGGACTGACCTCTTTAATAAGCTCAACCAAGACAAGAAGACTCATTAGAATTTCGTAACCAAACCTTTCCACCCCTACTCTACCTCTTAAATCTCGGGACGAGATTTGTTGTAGTGGGGGAGATTTGTAACACCCGAGAATCATGCTACAGTAAACACTTAGTAATGATGCCATGTCACCGCAATTATTTTTCTATACCTCGATTTGTTCCAAACCAAATTCAAATTCAATTTAAAATAAAGTCAAATTAATCTTTATCCAAACAACAAAACAAAAATGTTCGTTGGTTTCCAAATATTCACTAACTAATTGTCATGAGTAAAACAACATCATTTGGGATATTTAAATGACCCTAAAATATTCAAAACAGAACCAACATCATTTAAATTAACCATTTAAAGATAAACAAATATTTAAACTATTAAAAATATTTGAACCTTTTTGCGCTAGATAATTACATAGTCTAGTATTCATATGCTAAATATTGGGTTCAACTAAATTCATTTGCTAGCTCAACTAAATGCAAAACAGGGGGAAAAATGAAAAAAAATGTAAAAGCCTAGATGCTACAGTGTCACTGGACCTAAGCGCTACAGTGCACAAAAGCCCAGCCCACACTGGTTTTTTTCAACCTGTAGTAGGGAGGCATCGTGGAGCATATCCACGCACACCATGGCGTCGTGGCCCGCATCCACGGCCCCCCTCGCCCTACTTAGCACCGGCACCCCTCCCCCGAACCCTAGCTCTCTCCGTTTTCTTCCTCGCCCCTCCCTCGCTCGATCCCATCCCTGCCCGAGCTCGGTCGTCGCCATATCATCATCGTCGATCCCGCGGCCACCGGCCTCCCCTCGCCGCGTCAAGACATCCAGGAGCTCATCCATCATCGTCTCCTTTGCCCTCGCATAAGGGCCCGAGCTGGGAGGCACCGTACGCTCGCAATCGCCGTCGCCTTCGCCCATGGCCGCCGCATCTCATCATCGAGTTCTTCGTGTCCGGCCACCCCCGCGCTCCCTGACCATGTCCACAAGCTCCGCGATGAGGTCCTTTGTTGATTCTCCTCCTTTTCCCCTTTGATATGTCGCCGTAGTCGTCACCTTATGCTCGTCCATGGCAATACCCGTGCTGTACGTGCCCTGCTGCATGCTTGCATCGTGCTCACCGCGCCCGTGACCCACCTCCGGCCGCCCGTACCTGCCTCTGCTCGCCGCTCCTCAGTTGCCCGCTTCTGCTTAGTGCTGCGCTACCGCCGTCGTACCCGTACTGCTGTTGCCGCTAGGCCGCATGCGCCCGCTGCGGAGCCCCGCTAGCCTGTCCCCGCCTACTTCTTACTGCGGCGTGCTGCGGCTGCTTACTGCACTGCGAGCCGCTGCCCACTGTTCCGCATTGCGGCTGCGCTGCTGCTTGCCGTTGCTCCTGTGTTGCCGCTGCGTATTGCTACTACCTACTGTTGCTGGCGCTGTGTATTTGTGGCTGCTACCACTCTTGGCCATGGCCGCGAGGGCCCATGTACATGGCCGTGTGTGGCCGGCTGGACTCTGTCCACTAATGGCCGGCCCTTGTTAATTAGACTATGTTTAGCTTAGGATTAGTTTAGTGCTAATTAGCCCTTTTAGAAAATGACAAGTGGGTCCCATCTAAATAGATTAGATAAATATTTTGGAAATTATTAAATCAGCGTTATGTGGGCCACCACCTCCCCTTTTGACTAGTCACAATGACTTGGTCAATTCGGATTTAAATTAAACACAAAATTCTAGAATATTGTTAAAACTTTAGAAATTCATATAAAATAATCCGTAACTCGGATGAAAATAATGCATACATGAAAGTTGCTCAGAACGATGTGACGATTCTGAATACGTGCTCCGTTCATCTGTCACACGTCCCTTGTATTGCGAACTTGCAACCGTCCCCTTCCGGTCCGTCTTTCCAAAAACGCAGAACATCGAGAATACATTCCCGAATGTTTCCCCCCTTCACCGGCATCGCCTAGTACCGCGTTAGGTCACCCCTAACACCACGTATTGTCATGTTTTTATTTGTGTTGCTTTGGTTGCTATGTTATTTATTGTGTTCGCCCTCCATTACTTCTTTCCCGTAGACCCCAAGACCGCTACCGATACCCCCGTTCGGCTACGGTGTTGACGACCCCTCCTTGCCAGAGCAACCAAGAAAGCTCCCCCTTAGTCACCAGATATCGCCTATTCTCCTCTCTACTGCTTGCATTAGAGTAGTGTAGCATGTTACTACTTTCCGTTAGTCCTATTTTGTTGCATAACCTGTCATTGTTGCTACAGTTATTGATACCTTACCTGCAATCCTAAATGCTTAGTATAGGATGCTAGTTTACCATTAGTGGCCCTACTTTCTTGTCCGTATGCCATGCTATACTATCGGGTCGTGATCACTCGGGAGGTGGTCACGAGTATATACTTATATATATATATATAATATGATACTTGTGGTGACTAAAGTCGGGTCGGCTCGTAGAGTACCCGCGAGTGATTCACGGATTGGGTCTGAAAGGATGTTTGTCCTGATGGCCCTCTGAGTGAATCTTTGTGGCAGAGCGACAGGGTAGGTTGAGACCACCTAGGAGAGAGGTGGGCCTGGCCCTGGTCGGCGTCCGTGGTTAATTCAATTAACACGCTTAATGAGATCTGGGTATTATATCTGAGTCTGGCCACTGGCCTATACGCACTAACCAACTACGCGGGAACAGTTATGGGCACTCGACGTCGTGGTATCAGCTGAAGCCTTCTTGATGTCAGTGACTGGGCGGCGCGCCCCGGGTTGTACCGGAACGCCTGCTCTTGTATAAGGGAGGCTAGGTCTGCTCGCCGGCCACGTTCGCAACGTGCATGTGTGCAATGGGTGATGGGACCAGACCCCCGCACCATAGGATTTAGACCGTCGTGCTGACCTCTCTGTTTTGCCTAGGCGGGGCTGCGACGTGTTGATCTTCCGAGGCCGGGCATAACCAGGAAAGTGTGTCCGGACAAAGGGGATTGAGCGTGTTGGGAAATGTGGTGCACCCCTGCAGGGAAGTTTATCTATTCGAATAGCCGTGTCCCTCGGTAAAAGGACGACCCGGAGTTGTACCTTGACCTTATGACAACTAGAACTAGATACTTAATAAAATACACCCTTCCAAGTGCCAGATAAAACCCAGTGATCTCTCTCTCACAGGGAGAGAGGGGAGGATCGCCGGGTAGGATTATGCTGTGCGATGATACTTGGTTAACTTACCATCTACTCTCTTCTACTGCTTCAAGATGGAGGCTTCCAGAAGCCTAGTCTTTGATAGGACTAGCTATCCCCCTCTTATTCTGGCATTCTGGAGCTCTGTCGACATATACTACCCCTTTCATTTGATACCAATGCATATCTAGTGTAGCTCCTTGCTTGCGAGTACTTTGGATGAGTACTCACGGTTGCTTTGCTCCCCCTTTTTTGTCTTTTCGATACGCGATTGTTGTGACTAGACGATGGGGTACAGGAGCCAAACGCCACCGACGACGACTCCTACTACACTGGAGGTGCCTACTACTATGTGCAGGCTGCTGACGACAGCCAGGAGTAGTTTAGGAGGATCCTAGGCAGGAGGCCTACGCCTCTTTCGATTTGTATCGCCAGTTTGTGCTAGCCTTCTTAAGGCAAACTTGTTTACTTATGTCTGTACTCAGAAATTGTTCCTTCCGCTGACTCGTCTATTATTGAGCTCTTGTATTCGAGCTCTCGAGACTCCTGGCTTGTAATATGATGCTTGTATGACTTATTTTATTTGTAGAGTTGTGTTCTGATATCTTCCCGTGAGTCCTTGATCTTGATCATACACGTTTGCATGTATGATTAGTGTACGATTGAATTGGGGGTGTCACACGGAGCCATCATATGCATTTCATCTCCAGTATCTTGTTCTAGTTGTATAGATCGGGATACAACTCCAAGCGTCCGTTACCATGGACATAGCTATTCAATTAGATTAACTTGCCTGCAGGGGTACACAAACTTACCCAACATGCTCGATTAAAACCGACCGAAGACACTTTCCCGGGTCATGCCTGGCCTTGGCTGATCGACACACCATAGTCCTACCTAGGCACAACTAAGAGGCCAGCACGTCGGTCTACATCCTAAAAGCAAAGGGGTCATGGGCCAATCGTCCTTTGCAATCCTGCGTGTTGCGAGCATGGCCGGGATTAGTCATGGCTACCTCTTTATACATAGCAGGTGCTTATGCGGACCACCCGGGCGCGTGCCGCTAAACTGCTGAAGTCAGTTAGCTTTTAGAAGAATCGTACGACGCATAGTACGCATACTTATTCTCGCGTGGTGGTCAGTGCGAAAAAGACCAGAGGCCTACTCGATCACATATCCAAACTGTTAGTGTCTTGGGAGCGCGCGGAGACAATCAATGATCCACGATCTCTACTCTCATTGCACCGTCTCACAGACTTACGGCAAGGGCTATGAATGCCCGGCCATGCTGCGTAGTTGTCTCGCGGGTACCCTCCAGGTCAGACCGACTCCACATCACTCGCAGTGTACTGCCCCGGACACACCCGTTGTTGTTCATTACTCATGGCGGTGTCTAGACTGGCCCCACTGATCAATACTAGTCTTTTCTGCGCACTTTGTCCTCACTCGTGCGCACCCGGGAGCAACTTCATGGTCGGTCACCTATCCTGAAACTACTCCAAGCTGAGCACGCTTAACTTTGGAGTTCTATCCAAATGGGCTCCCAAAAAAGAAGGAATTCCTTATTGATATGAGTAGTCTATCATCCCTAATAAGCCAAGCTATCACATACATCCCCACTCAGAGGAACCGACGTCCTCGTCGGGCCACAAGAACGTTCCCTCTTGGCACATACGTCTGTACATCCAGTCCGGTACATGTACCATTTTGTGTGCCACGACGGGTCACAAACGTCATGAACAACATGAATGCGCACCTATTCGCAAACATCCGTGTAACCGCGAGGTTCGGCTCTGATACCAACTTGTAACGCCCACGATGCGGCTATATCTCCCACATGTCGAGGCATGACTTAGTGGTTTTGTCGCAAGAGGGGTAATCTTCAAAACATCACATGTAATGAATAAGACAGGGATACATAGAGTTGGCTTACAATCGGAATTTCACACAAAACTTAAGTAAATCATACATCATCCAAGTACAGACATGGACCGGCTACGGTCAAATCCAGATGATAAGAAGATAACCCCAAATGCTAAATCGCCGATCGTCCCAACTGGGCTCCACTATTTATCATCAAAAAACGAAGCATAGAAACGACCAAGGTCCTCGATGAACTCCCACTTGAGTCCGGTAGCATCACCTGCACTGGTATCATGGGCACCTGCAACTATTTTGGAAGTATCTGTGAGCCATGAGGACTCAACAATCTCACACCCGTGAGATCAAGACTATTTAGGCTTATGGGTAGGATAAGGTAAAGAGGTGGATCTCCAGCAAGCGCTAAGAAAATATGGTGGCTAACATTCACAAGTAAGAGTAAGATGAGAAGCTACGCAATGGTCGTAAAGCCATAAGTGATCAAGAAGTGATCCTGAAACTACTTACGTTCAAACATAACCTAAACCGTGTTCACTTCCCGGACTCCGCCGAAAAGAGACCATCACGGCTACACACGCGGTTGATTCATTTTAATTAAGTTAAGTGTCAAGTTCTCTACTACCGGATATTAACAAATTCCCATCTGCCACATAATTGTGGGCACGGCTCTCGAAAGTATGTACCCTACAGGGGTGTCCCAACTTAGCCCAACACAAGATCTCATGATCAAATAAGGATATTCCTTCTCCCGGAAATACCCGATCATTCTCGGAATCTCGGTTACAAGACATTTCCACAATGGTAAAAAAAGACCAGCAAGACCGCCCGAATGTGCCGACAAATCCCGATAGGAGCTGCACATATCTTGTTCTTAGGGCACACCGAATGGGCCAGACATCGGGTTGGCATAGACCTTGGTTACCCAGTGGGCGCTGGACATCGCCCAGGTTGCACCAACACCTAGAGGAGGACTGGCTCCGGGGGTTTAAAATAAAGATGACCCTCGGGTCCACGGAACCCAAGGGAAAAGGCTTAGGTTGTTAGGAAAATGTAAAACCAAGGTTAGGCCTTGCTGGAGGAGTTTTATTCAAAGCGAACTGTCAAGGGTGTCCCATAACCCCAATCGCATAAGGAACGCAAAATCAAGGAACATAACACTAGTTGACGGAAACTAGGGCGGCAAGAGTGGAACAAAACATCAGGCAAAAGGCCGAGCCTTCCACCCTTTATACCAAGTATATAGATGCATTAAATTAAACAATAGGTAATATGGTATCCCAAACATATCCATGTTCCAACATGGAATAACTTGCAAGGCACCTGCAACTAGCAACACTATAAGAGGGGCTGAGCAAAAGCGGTAACATAGCCAAACAACTGTTTGCTAGGAAGGTGGGTTAGAGGCTTGACATGGCAATATGGGAGGCATGATAAACAAGTGGTAGGTAGCGCGACATAGCGATAGAAAGAACAATTAGTAAGAAAAGATAGAAGTGATATCGAGGGTAATGGTCATCTTGCCTGAAATCCCGCTTGGAAGAAGACAAAGTACATGAAGAAGACGAAATAACGTAGTCGAATGGATCCTCACAATCGCAATGATACCGAGAACTAATGAGAAGAAGCAACACCGGAAAGAAACAAACAACATGGTAAACACACACGCATAAACGTGGCATGATGCACAACAAAGGATGATGCATGTCCGGTTTAAATATGCATGGCATGGAAAAGTGCACAAACAAAACTACAAGTTAAGTGGAGCTCAATATGCAATGAGTTGCATATTGATGAAACACCACATTCGATTATTTAGTTTTGTCTTGGTTATGTACCCAACAATATTAAATGCTATTAAACATGCCAAGGGGTGAAGCATAATAAATATACCTATCTAGGAAAGTTTAAATGAGGCCGGAACAACAAGCAACAAGTCCAGAAAAAATTCTCATATGCATATTATGAATTTGGTACTATTCTGCCCTCAACCATATTTTAGAGGTTAAACATGCCAAGTAATGCCACCATGTTAATCTATGCATTCTTCTACCCCATTTACATATAAAGTTTATTAAGTTTGGAGCTACGGTTATTTAGTTATGAAATAAATCATTTTAACATGGCAATATGCAAATTCAATGCAAACATCATTTTAAACATTTTAACAAGGATGAAAGTTGGAAATTATGAAACTAGAAAAAATTCTAAGCATTTTCATATATAACTTATTTTAATCCGATGCACAAATCTTGAGTTATTATATGCATGAAATGTAAGGGGTTTCGGGTAAATCTGCACTCTCTGGAATAAAAGGAAAAATGCAATAGGAAAAAAACATGCATGGGCCGAATCTATGCAAAGGCCCAATAGTGCAGAGGGGGGCAGCTCACCCTATGGGTTGCGTCCCAGGGCGATCTAGCAGGTCGGCGGGGCTGCGAGCTAGCTCGGGGTCGCGGTTGGGCCGGGGTTGAGGATGAAGCTGGGCTAGTGGCGGGGCCCAGCCAGCAGACCAACGGGCCAGCGTTGGAGATGGCCGACGCTTGGTTTGTCGCTGTCCGATCGTCTCCCTCCTGGAGAGCACATAGTCAATGACCAAAGCGGCATGGCGTGGGGAGGCACTGGGGAGGAGCTCGGGATGTGCGGCCACACCGGATCTAGGCGGATCTGGACCCAGGGGACCCGTTCCTGATGCCGGTGGTGCCTGGTTACGCGAGGTCCACCAGATCTGGCGGCAACAGCAGCGACCAAGGAGGGGGCATCACCTGCGAGAGAGAGCGAGAGGTGAGTGGTAGGAGGAGAAGAGAGAGAGAAGAGGCAGGAACGACGGAGCTATGGCCTGAGGTGGAGGTCGCCGGCGGAGGCACTCCGATGGCCGGCAGGATGGAGGCAAAGCGCGAGGCGGCGTGGGGCTCTAGCGGGAGGAGGCGTACGAGCGGGCGAGCAAGCACGCTCGGGCGCACAACGGCGGGGCGATTCGGTCCCTTGTGGTCCCGATCCGGTCCCTGCGGGGCGCGGGGAGGCTGGGAGGTGCGGAGGGGACGCATGGAGGCCATGGATTAGAGGGGGAGCGGCGGCTTGGCGACGTGGGAGCGCCCGGTTGGCCGGGGAGACACCTTAGGTGGCGGCTCGGTGGGTGGCGGCATGACAAGTGGCTCTCGGGGCAGCGGCCGCACGCGGAATCTGAGGAGGGGGGCTAGAGGTAGTTGGAGGCCTAGGGATGGCCAAATTTGGAAGGGGAAGGGATTTATATAGGGAAAGCTATGGTTAGGGGGTTTGAGGCCGTCTCGGAGCCCTCTGATCACGATCTAACGGTCCGGAGCGAAGGGGTCTAGGTGAGGGGTTGGTGGGCTGAGAAGATAGGTGAGAGAGAGGCCCGACGATAGTTTCCAAAGACCGAAAACATCCGACGCATAGACCAACTATATTGCGGCTATAGTTATCCGTTGGGGCATCAAACAAACTCCGAATGCGATGAAATTTGGCAAGCGGCCTACTGACAACATATAAACACCGCACACCAACTTTCATCCCAGTCTGAGAATATATTCCGGCCACTTCTAAAATAATATTTAGGGTGTGCCATGGGCGCGTGCGAGTGTGTTGGGCTCAAAACGGACCACAGAAGGAACTGGGAGACCCGAGCATATGCAAGTTTTGAAAACATGACGACAACGGAGTGCCGGTGCAATGTGCATGATGCGAAGATGATGTGATGAAACGCAGCAAACAAATAAATAACAGAGCTGATACACAAAACATGGAAGGCATCTGGAGCATCGTTCTTGGGGAGTCACACGCAGGTACCCTCATGGTCAACCTGACATCACATTTCTCACGCGGGTACCCCTCGAGGCCGACCTGACTTCAACATTGTTCTGAGGTAAAGTCAAGGTAACCGTGCGTCTATAATATCAAGGGGGAAATCCGAGGAATCACCCTCAATGGATTCCACTTGGTGTAATTGTCAAGGTGAACTTGGAGAAATCACCCTCGAGGGTTCACACTTGAGGTGTTGCATGACATAATCATTATCGGGAATGGTGAAGGAGGAATCACCCTTCGAAATCCATGAGTGATTAGCTACACTATAGTGATATTATTAGAGTGCATTACGAGGTATCACCCTTGGCACTCGATATTAACTCTGCAGAGTCATACAACTAATGGGGTGCGGTGATGTGTCAGTCTCTGCATATCGATCACATTGATCGAGTCATCAGGTAGTAAAGCGAGGGCAACATGACAAAGTGAGGGTCATTGATGGATCACCAACCAACCTATACTAAGCATATAAGATAATAGGTAAGGTAGCAATAGCAGGTTACAAAATCAGGCAATGCACCAGAATAGTAGGAATCAAATACAGTAGCAAACTCTAATGCAAGCATGAAACAGAAGGAATGAGCAATATAGGAATGGTCAAGGGTTTTTTTCCTACCTGGAAGCTTTGCAGGCATATACTGACCCTCGACCATGAAGTAGTCGATCACCGGATTAACAATGGTCTCGGGGGCCTACCAGAAAAGAAGCAATAGAGGGGAAACACAATAAATAACAGAGCTATCAAAAGCATCACAAAGGATGACATGGCAATACGTTGTGGTATGGTGAACTAACGCAGCGCTACACGTTACAGACGGAGCGAGAAAATATTCGGGAACATTTTCCCGGCTCCAGGAATTTATCGAATAGACGAACCAGAGGGGAAGGTTCCATGTTTACATTGTTGGACGCTTGTGGCAGGTATGTGGAGGGCACATTCGGATTCGTTGTATTTTTCTGGCAATTTTCATATATATGTTATTTTCATCTGAGTTATAGATTATTTTGCACGATTTTTCGAACATTAAAAGATTATCTAGAATTATTACTAAATCGAAATTCTTTTAAATTTAAAATGCTATGTACACCCAGTGAAGTGCACACAAAGACTGAAAATGGGTCCTAGTTGACTGCCCAGTCAGCAGTCAATTGGAGACTTTGACTAGTCAAAGGGGCCCAGAGGGTCCTATTTGTCATAGGCTTAGATGTACTTAATATATTTGATTTTAAAAGAACTACCAGTAGGGTCCACACGTCATAGGTACTACTCCGACTAGTCACAGTGGGGAGTAACTTAGAGTAGTAACATGCACATGTTACTAGTCTATGTGACTACCTTCATAGTTGGTAGTAACATATGTGTTGTGTCTTGCATCACTTCATTTATTAGGCTTTAGACTCATCTTTTCTTGATATGTGTGATATTACAGTAACTAGCTATGTTATCCCATGCCACATCATCTATTTTGCCTAGAGAAGTGTGATGTTATCACTTATGTTACTCAAAATGTGGGTAGTCTCCTAACCACTAATTAGTGTCGGTGTACAAAAGTAGGGGCTCTCCTTTTGCACCCCTTTACTTGTGCACGGGCAGTCAGAGCCGCGCCCACGGCCACACTAAGCAGGACAGGGGAGGGAACCCAGAACACAAGACAACCATGGCAACGCCAAGACCAGAGAGGCAAAGAGAGTAAGAGGGCGAGGTGGACTCCCCCGGCAAGACCCTTGCCGGGGTGGTTTTAGCAGCCCTGACAAGATCCTTGCCGGGGAAACTTGCCTGACGCCAGCGGAGCGCACCACCCTTGAGCCCAAGGGTTTCCAATGCCACCAACCAAGTTGGAAACAAGGCTCGGGAGGCACCTCATTGGTGGCATGCAGATCTTTGTAGAGATCATAAATACACAAGATCAGATGAGATCCTGAAGACGGCGATCCTTGGCGAGATCTTTGGTAAGTAAATCCACGAGACCCCCGGCAAGATCCTTGCCGGGGATGACCGCGGTGCCGCAGCGAGACCCTTGACGGGCCCTCGGCAAGACCCTTGCCGAGGACACCTGCGGGGCCGCAGCCAGGCCCGCGTCTGCCAAGTCTCCACCGCCGGTCCCATACAGCTGCCAACTTGACCAGCTGGGCAGGCATCCGCGTGACAGCGCGCGGCCTCTACACCAACTCAGCAAGAACCTGCGGGGTGGCATGCAGATCTTCGTGAAAGCTCCACCACCGCGCCAGCCCAGCAGCCAGCCAACATGGTGCTGCAATGCCTCGTCTGCTTGGACGCGCGTCGGAGCCAGGTGAGGCGACGACAGCTGGGACGAGCTTCTTTGTCGTCCCCAATAAAGCGAGAGGGGCACGTCGACAGCGCATTAAATGTGTTTGTCCGACGGTGCCAGGGGATAGACTGAGCCCTTGTACACCTTTCGACCTCCTGTGTGCCACTGTGGCGACCCTTTTGTCTATAAAAGGAGGCCGGAGGCGTACTACAG
This sequence comes from Triticum urartu, assembly GCF_003073215.2. Lineage (NCBI taxonomy): Eukaryota > Viridiplantae > Streptophyta > Magnoliopsida > Poales > Poaceae > Triticum > Triticum urartu. The sequence continues at coordinate 247,313,511 of NC_053027.1, read as the reverse complement.
AGGGATTCAGATCTTTTGGACTAGAGAGATGTTGCAGCTAGTTCAAGAACACAAGAACACCCAAAATATACATCAAAGTAGGACTAGGGTTTTACATGTCTCCGCAGCCCGAACCTAGGTATACGATTTGTGTGCTAACCGCCAGACCTGCTATTTGCACAACCCCGCGCCCGCCAACTATAGAAGGGATCCCAGTGACCCCATAGGTGTTGTTTGCCACCGACAATTAGCCTAACCACTAAATATCTACCTAACCTAGATTGGGTCAGCCTCATCCAGAGAGCAAGCCAGTTGGTGTGCACGCACCACCAGGAGTGTCCTGGGTGTGGCCGAAGATGTCCTGGGTGCAACCGGAGCCGCCGACCGCACTTGCAGGCAGGTAGCAGCAACCAGCGGCGAGGGCTAGCGACAGCCAGTGGTGAAAGTGTGGCAGCGACAGGGGCAGTAGCGGCTACAGGGGTCGGCAGTGACAACAGCTAGCGGCAGCGGCATCGAAGCAGCAGTAGGTAGCTAGCAGCAGCGCGGGTGGGCGCGGGGCGACAAGCGCATGTGGAGCACCGCCAGGGAGTGCCCCGGGGCGGCCAGGACACGACGGAAGCGCAGCGACCGTGCACGCACAGGAATCTCCGGGCGCGGTTGTGACGGCATCATACGGTGACAAGATTGAGGGGGGTGAGGGGGATTCAGGGGAGGATCTCACCACGGACCCGGGGACACGGTCGGGATGGTGCGAATCGACAACAAGATGGCAGCGGCCCGACGAAGAACCCCAGGATGATGCGACGCCCAGAACGGATGATATCGACCATGGCTGACATCATTGACGTACTCCCGAGCGACGGTGATGACGGTGGCTGCAGCAACAATGGCAATGAGTGCGGTCACTGCGCGAGTTCTCGAGCTCATTTTGAGCCGAAGAAGAGAGGGGTAAAAGGGGGTAGAAGGAGGCCTGGTCGAGCATAGGTTAGGGTTTCGGGGAGGGGGCGAGGGCGAGCAACATTATAGGCCGAGCGGCCATGTGGTGGCCATCCTTGGCCATGGTACCCTGGATGTGTGTCACGCCCTCCTCTGCCTCAGTAGCGTGAGCTAGGGGAAAGTCCCTAGTGGGCTGGGCCGAATGCACTGTAGCTGCAGTGACCCCAGCCGCACAGTAGTTTAGGTCCTTTTTTAATCTTTTTGTATTTTCTGTTTTGTATTTTCTCCTATGTTTTACACTTAATTTGACTACTAAATGATTTTAATTACTATGAAACTTGGCATATAAACTCTAGGCAATGTTGTGGTGTTATACAAATTTTTTGAGAGCATTTGGTAAATATAAATATTTTTAGAAATTGAAAAGGTTAATTGATTTGATGTTGATCCACTATTATAACTTCCAGGGGCATTGTCAACATCTCCAAAAATAACTATTAATGCATGAAAATTTTGTAGTGAATATTTTCAACCAAAGGAACATTTTTTATTTATTGTTTTATAAAATTATTATTTGACTTGGTGTCAGAGTAAACGACCACAGGTAGCCCCATCTTCTCCCCATGGTGATTCAAGACATCGGGGCCGGCTGCGCCCCTCAAGCCCCAAGGACGAAGTACCGATTTCTCGGGGAAGGCTGGTAGAGGCGGCCGGCTGCCAGAGGGTGGCGCTCTTCAGAAGAAAGCCATGAGATGGGCCGACCCCTGGCAAGCGGCTTACGGAGAGACTAGATCCTAGAAGGCGGCCCCTCATGCCCTCAAAGTTTGCAACACATTATGGCGACGGGACGGGTATGGCTACAGTACCGTCTACCACCCCCGAATTCAGGGCGGAGCATGGCCACAGTGCAGCATATCGGACAGACTTCCCCGTCTGGCGCGGCACTGTTGCCACGCAGCCCATGACATCACTCATGGTAGAGAAGGCCATGCCCCCACTACGGACTGTCAGTACGGCCCGCAGGCGGCGGGCTCTACCTATCCATGAGAAGCCAGAAGGCGGCAAGCCTCAACCAGTCGGCACGAGGGGAGGCCGACTCGTTGCAGGCGGCCCTCCCCTTCCCTCAAAGTCTGGCGCCATTAATCAGAAGAGACGAGGAGTGGGTACAGTGACCGCCCTCCAGGCGGCGGCACTGTAGCCACACCTTCCTCGACAAATCACACATCATCAATGGCATCGCCATAGTGTTAAGCTGCCAGCAGGACCCGCAAGCGGCGGGCACGGCCTGTCGGCGAAGTACTAGACAGCCGGAGGGACCCAGCAGGCGGTGGGCCCCAGCGGCCGGCGGAGAAGCCGACGACCATAGACACTGACAGCCGGGTCCGACACCCGGCAATATTACCGTTGTATCCCTGGGGGTAGGCCTATATAAACCCCCTAGGGCACCCATGCAAAGGGTTCAGACTTTAGTCCACACACACACCCATAGAGAGAGGAAGCTAGGGGTAGCCTTGTTCTTCTTCCCCCTCTAGAGAAACAGCTCAAGGAGCAAGCTTGTAGCCACCATTGTTGCATGAGTGATCATGCGGAGACCCCGCAGAGCAGGACTAGGGGTGCTATCTCCTAGGAGAACCCGAACCTGGGTAAAGTTCACCGACGTACGTGTCTATGCCTCATCCCGTTTCCTGGCACCATTGGCATCTTACTATCCCCCACCATGATAAGCCATCCTTTGGCATATGTCGCATGACACCCCCGACATTTGGCGCCCACCGTGGAGCCTGGTGCACCGTCATCCAGAGATCTGTTCTGGACGGGAACCTTGTTCCTCCCTAACTAGCGCAACCAGCCCAGCACGCCTGATCGCATTTGCGCCGACACGCTGCATTGCACAGAAGTCGCTTGCCCGGCGGCTAGCCTCACCTATCTTGTTGGTGAGATCCGCCTCTCCAACGAGCCCGTGCCCGACGTGGGAGTAGCCAGCTCCGAGAGCTGCTTCATCGACCTCCTTGGCAAGCTCCACATCGCCAACGAGCCCGCCACAGACCTAGAGTCGGTTGGCTCCACCGACCCACTGCTTGTCGACACTGTCATGGCTTCCATCGACTCCATCCCCACCAATGTGGTGGTCATCGATGACCCGCCGCCTCGCACGGAGGGCGGTGGCAGCACCATCACGGAGGTGCTTGTCATCAGCCATGATGGGGCTTCCAGAGGAGCCGGCCAGGACCCATTGCAGGCGGCAATGCGGGACCAATCCACGCCCATTGTGGCAGACGCCGACGCCGAGATGCTGGAGGCCTGCCATGTCTCGCTCGTTGAAAACGCCGAGAAGCTGGCTACCATGAGACGCCTCTCCAAGGCCTTCCAACGCGAGGTCGACCATGCTGTTAGCGGAACAACGACTGCCGGCGGGCCCAGCCGTGTGGGCATGGTCCGACAGCGAGGCGGCGCCGTCGCCAGCATGTTTGGAGTATATAGCCCTGTCTACGCCACACCCATGGAGAACATACGTGCTGCCAGGCGGCAACAGATGAGCTGGACCACCTGGAGGGCGATGAGCATCGCTACATGACAGAGTGCATTCAACAGCTTATCGATGCGGCGGCCGCGTAACAAGAACCCGGCTGCCATGCAGAAGAGCCCAAACAACAGGTTGAGAACCCACCCCTTCACCAAGAGTGTGGCGTGACTTCCCGGACGCCGACAGGTGGCGTCCGCAACAGACGAGACAAGGAGCTGGCTGCCAGCCGCAGCCGGACATGCATCACCATCAAGCGTGACCAAGACAGCCGCCCACAGGCAGTGGAACAATGGGATGACTATCCGCCTCCTCCGCCTCCTCAAAGGGAGAGGCGCGCTACCCCACTGCCTGTTGACCAACCGACACTCGGCGACCGCCTAGGCCGTCGAGAAGTCAGAGAAAACGACGCCCGCCACCGGATTGATCGCTTGGCGCGATCCGTGGCGCTAGAAGAAGAAGACACAATGGGCCTGCCTTGTTTCGGCCCCCGCATTCGCGACGAGCCCTTCCCCAAGGGGTTCTCGCTCCCAAGAGACACGCCCAAGTACAACGGCTCTGTGAAGCCAGAGGATTGGCTAGTGGACTACTCCACAGTCGTCAGCACAGCAAACGGCAACAAGCGCATTGCCATGAAGTACGTTCGACTCATGCTCCAGGGCACGGCCTGGACATGGCTTAACAGCCTCAAGCCCTACTGCATCGACAGCTAGGTTGATTTCACCGAAGTGTTCATCCGCAACTTGACCAGCACCTACAAACGGCCACCCAAGCCCCGCCAGCTCTCGATGTGCGTTCAAGGCCCGAACTGTGCAACTCCTACAAAGGGGTGCACGAGGTCCAGGCGATCGAGTACTTCACTGCCGGGTGATGAAAAGGCACCTTGTGTTGCGGAACACAGTAATTTCAAAAAAATTCCTACATACACGCAAGATCATGGTGATGCATAGCAACGAGAGGGGAGAGTATCGTCCACGTACCCTCGTAGACCGTAAGCGGAAGCGTTATGACAATGCGGTTGATGTAGTCGTACGTCTTCACGATCGACCGATCTAGTACCGAAGATACAGCACCTCGGTGATCTGCACATGTTTGGCTCGGTGACGTCTCGTGAACTCATGATCCAGTAGAGCTTAGAAGGAGAGCTTCATCAGCACAACGGCGTGATGGCGGTGATGATGTTGCTGCCGGAATAGGGCTTCTCCTAAGCACCGCTACGATATTACCGAGGTGGATTATGGTGGAGGGGGCACCGCACATGGCTAAAGATCAATGATCAACTTGTGTGTCTATGGGGTGCCCTCCACCCCCATATATAAAGGAGTGGAGGAGGGGGAGGGGGCCGGGCTCTCTAGGCGCGCCGCAAGGAGTCCTACTCCCAGCGGCAGTAGGATTCCCCCCTTCCCTTTGTTCGTTCTAGGAGAGAAGGAAGGAGAGGGAAGAAGGAAGGAAAGGGGGGCCGCCGCCCTTCCCAATTTGGATTGTGCTTGGGGGGGGGGAGCGCCCCCTCTGTTGCTTCTTACCCCTCTCTTCCACTAAGGCCCAATAAGGCCCATATACCTCCCAGGGGGTTCCGGTAACCTCCCTGTACTCTGGTATACTCCCGATTTCAACCGGAACCATTCTGATGTCCAAACATAGGCTTCCAATATATTGATCTTTAAGTCTCGACCATTTCGAGACTCCTCGTCATGTCCGCATCAAATCCAGGACTCCGAACTACCTTCGGTACATCAAAACACATAAACTCTTAATATCGATCGTCACCGAACGTTAAGCGTGCGAACCCTACGGGTTCGAGAACTATGTAGACACGACAGAGACATGTCTCCAATCAATAACCAATAGCGGAACCTGGATGCTCATATTGGTTCCTACATATTCTATGAAGATCTTTATCGGTCAAACCGCATAACGATATACATTGTTCCCTTTGTCATTGGTATGTTACTTGCCCGAGATTCGATCGTCGGTATCTCAATACCTAGTTCAATCTCGTTACCGGCAAGTCTATTTACTCGTTCCGTAATGCTACATCCCGTAACTAACTCATTAGCTACATAGCTTGCAAGGCTTATAGTGATGTACATTACCGAGAGGGCCAGAGATACCTCTCCGACAATCGGAGTGACAAATCCTAATCTTGATCCATGCCAACTCAACAAACACCATCAGAGACACATATAGAGCACCTTTATAATCACCCAATTACGTTGTGATGTTTGGTAGCACACAAAGTGTTCCTCTGGTATTTGGGAGTTGCATGATCTGATAGTCATAGGAACATGTATAGTTATGGAGAAAGCTATAGCAATAAACTAAACGATCATCATGCTAAGCAAATGGATGGGTCAACTCAATCACATCATTCTCTAATGATGTGATCCCATTAATCAAATGACAACTCATGTCTATGGTTAGGAAACATAACCATCATTGATTCAACGAGCTTGTCAAGTATAGGCAAACTAGTGACACTATGTTTGTCTATGTAACCAGACATGTACTAAGTTTCCGGTTAATACAATTCTAGCATGATTAATAAAAAATATCATGATATAAGGAAAAATAGTAACAACTTTATTATTGCCTCTAGGGCATATTTCCTTCAGTCTCCCACTTGCACTAGAGTCAATAATCTAGATTACATTGTAATGATTCTAACACCCATGGAGTCTTGGTGCTGATCATGTTTTGCTCGTGAGAGAGGCTTAGTCAACGGGTCTGGAACATTCAGATCCGTATGTATCTTGCAAATCTCTATGTCTCCCTCCTTGACTTGATCGTGGTTGGAATTGAAGCGTCTCTTGATGTGCTTGGTTCTCTTGTGAAATCTGAATTCCTTTGCCAAGGCAATTGCACCAGTATTGTCACAAAAGATTTTCATTGGACCCGATGCACTAGGTATGACACCTAGATCGGATATGAACTCCTTCATCCAGACTCCTTCATTTGCAGCTTCTGAAGCAGCTATGTATTCCGCTTCACACGTAGATCCCACCACGATGCTCTGCTTGGAATTGTACCAACTTATAGCTTCACCATTTAATAAAAACACGTATCCGGATTGTGACTTAGAGTCATAGGGATCAGTGTCAAAGCTTGCATCAACGTAACCGTTTATGACGAGCTCTTTGTCACCTCCATATACAAGAAAGATATCCTTAGTCCTTTTCAGGTATTTCAGGATGTTCTTGACCGATGTCTAGTGATCCACTCCTGGATTACTTTGGTACCTCCCTTCTAAACTTATAGCAAGGCGCACATTAGGTCTGGTACACATCATTGCATACATGATAGAGCCTATGGCTGAAGCATAGGGAACACCTTTCATTTTCTCTCTATATTCTGCAGTGGTCGGGCATTGAGTCTGACTCAACTTCACACCTTGTAATATAGGCAAGAACCCTTTCTCTGCCTGATCCATTTTGAACTTCTTAAAAACTTTATTAAGGTATGTCCTTTGTGAAAGTCCAATCAAGCGTCTTGATCTATCTTTATAGATCTTGATGCTCAATATATAAGCAGCTTCACCGAGGTCTTTCATTGAAAAATTCTTATTCAAGTATCCTTTTATGCTATTCAGAAATTCAGTATCATTTCCGATCAACAATATGTCATCTACATATAATATCAGAAATGCTACGGAGCGCCCACTCACTTTCTTGTAAATACAGGCTTCTCCAAATGTCCGTATGAACCATATGCTTTGATCACACTATCAAAGCTTATATTCCAACTCCGAGAGGCTTGCACCAATCCATAAAGGGATCACTGGAGCTTGCAGACTTTGTTAGCACCTTTTGGATTGACAAAACCTTCTGGTTGCATCATATACAACTTTTCTTTAAGGTATCCAGTAAGGAATGCAGTTTTGACATCCATTTGCCAAATTTCATAATCATAAAATGCGGAAATTGCTAACATGATTCGGACGGACTTAAGCATCGCTATGGGTGAGAAGGTCTCATCATAGTCAACTCCTTGAACTTGTCGAAAACCTTTTGCAACAAGTCGAGCTTTGTAGATAATAACATTACCGTCAGCGTCAGTCTTCTTCTTGAAGATCCATTTATTCTCTATGGCCTGCCGATCATTGGACAAGTCAACCAAAGTCCACACTTTGTTCTCATACATGGATCCCATCTCAGATTTCATGGCTTCAAGCCATTTTGCGGAATCTGGGCTCATCATCGCTTCTTCATAGTTCGTAGGTTCGTCATGGCCAAGTAACATGAATTCCAGAACGGGATTACCATACCACTCTGGTGCGGAACTTACTCTGGTTGACCTATGAGGTACGGTAGTAACTTGATCAGAAGTTTCATGATCATCATCGTCATTAGCTTCCTCACTTACTGGTGTAGGAATCACTTGAACTGATTTCTGTGATGAACTACTTTCCAATAAGGGAGAAGGTACAATTACCTCGTCAAGTTCTACTTTCCTCCCACTCACTTCTTTCGATAGAAACTCATTCTCTATAAAGGATCCATTCTTAGCAACGAATATCTTGCCTTATGATCTGTGATAGAAGGTGTACCCAACAGTCTCCTTTGGGTATCCTATGAAGACACATTTCTCCGATTTGTGTTCGAGCTTATAAGGTTGAAGCTTTTTCACATAAACATCGCAGCCCCAAAATTTAAGAAACGACAACTTGGGTTTCTTGCCAAACCACAATTCATAAGGTGTCGTCTCGACGGATTTAGATGGTGCCCTATTTAATGTGAATGCAGCTGTCTCTAAAGCATAACCCCAAAATGATAGCGGTAAATCAGTGAGAGACATCATAGATCGCACCATATCTAGTAAAGTAAGATTACGACGTTCGGACACACCATTACGCTGTGGTGTTCCAGGTGGAGTGAGTTGCGAAACTATTCCGCATTGTTTCAAATGAAGTCCAAACTCATAACTCAGATATTCGCCTCCATGATCAGATCAAAGAAACTTTATTTTCTTGATACGATGATTTTCCACTTCACTCTGAAATTCTTTCAACTTTTCAAATGTTTCAGACTTATGCTTCATCAAGTAGATATACCCATATCTACTCAAATCATCTGTGAAGGTGAGAAAATAACGATATCCGTGTGAGCTTCAATGTTCATTGGACCACATACATCAGTATGTATGATTTCCAATAACTCTGTTGCTCGCTCCATTGCTCCGGAGAACGGAGTTTTAGTCATCTTTCCCACGAGGCATGGTTCGCAAGTACCAAGTGATTCATAATCAAGTGATTCCAGAAGTCCATCATAATGGAGTTTCTTCATGCGCTTTACACCAATATGTCCTAAACGGTAGTGCCACAAATAAGTTGCATTATCATTATCAACTCTGCATCTTTTGGCTTCAATACTATGAATATCTGTATCACTATTATCAAGATTTAGTAAAAATAGACCACTCATCAAGGGTGCATCACCATAAAAGATATTACTCATATAAATAGAACAACCATTATTCTCTAATTTAAATGAATAACCGTCTCGCATCAAACAAGATCCAGATATAATGTTCATGCTCAATGCTGGCACAAAATAACAATTATTCAGGTCTAAAACTAATCCCAAAGGTAGATGTAGAGGTAGCGTGCCGATGGCGATCACATTGACTTTGGAACCATTTCCCACGCACATCGTCGACTCGTCCTTAGTCAATCTTGACATAATTCGTAGCCCCTGTTTCGAGTTCAAATGTGAGCAACTAAACCAGTATCAAATACCCAGGCACTACTGCGAGCATTAGTAAGGTACACATCAATAACATGTATATCAAATATACCTTTCACTTTGCCATCCTTCTTCTCCGCCAAATACTTGGGGCTGTTCCGCTTCCAGTGACCAGTTCCTTTGCACTAGAAGCACTCAGTCTCAGGCTTAGCTCCAGACTTGGGTTTCTTCACTTGAGCAGCAACTGGCTTGCTGTTCTTCTCGAAGTTCCCCTTCTTCACTTTACCCTTTTCCTTGAAACTGGTGGTCCTGTTGACCATCAACACTTGATGCTCCTTCTTGATTTCTACCTCTGCAGCCTTTAGCATTGCGAAGAGCTCATGAATCGTCTTATCCATCCCTTGCATATTATAGTTCATCATGAAGCTCTTGTAGCTTGGTGGAAGTGATTGAAGAACTCTGGCAATGACACTATCATCAGGAAGATTAACTCCCAGTTGAGTCAAGTGGTTGTGGTACCCAGACATTCTGAGTATATGTTCACTGACAGAACTATTCTACTCCTTCTTGCAGCTGTAGAACTTGTTGGATACTTCATATATCACAATCCGGGCATTTGCTTGAAGTATTAACTTCAACTCCTGGAACATCTCATATGCTCCATGACGTTTAAAACATCGTTGAAGTCCTGGTTCTAAGCCGTAAATCATGGCACACTGAACTATCGAGTAGTCTTCAGCTTTGCTCTGCCAGGTGTTCATAACTTCTGGCGTTGCTCCTGCAGCGGGTTTGTCACCTAGTGGTGCTTCGAGGACATAATTCTTCTGTGCAGCAATGAGGATAATCCTCAAGTTACGGACCCAGTCTACGTAGTTTCTACCATCATATTTCAACTTAGCTTTCTCTAGGAACACATTAAAATTCAAAGGAACAACAGCATGGGCCATCTATCTACAACAACATAGACATGCAAAATACTATCAGGTACTAAGTTCATGATAAATTATACTTCAATTTATCAAATTACTTAAGAACTCCTGCTTTGATAGACATTTGCCTAATCATCTAAGTGATCACGTGATCCATATCAACTAAAACATGTCCGATCATCACGTGAGATGGAGTAGTTTTCAATGGTGAACATCACTATATTTATCATATCTACTATATGATTCATGCTTGACCTTTTGGTCTCCAGTGTTCCGAGGCCATATCTGCATATGCTAGGCTCTTCATGTTTAACCCTAATATTCCGCGTGTGCAAAACTGGCTTGCACCCATTGTATGTGAACGTAGAGCTTATCACACCCGATCATCGCGTGGTGTCTCGGCACGACGAACTATATCAACGGTGCATACTCAGGGAGAACACTTATACCTTGAAATTAGTGAGAGATCATCTTATAATGCTACCGCCGAACTAAGCAAAATAAGATGCATAAAGGATGAACATCACATGCAATCAATACAAGTTATATGTTATGGCCATCATCATCTTGTTCCTTTGATCTCCATCTCCAAAGCACCGTCATGATCACCATCGTCACCGGCTTGACACCTTGATCTCCATCGAAGCATTGTTGTCATCTCGCCAACTATTGCTTCTATGACTATCGCTATCGCTTAGTGATAAAGTAAAGCAATGACTTGGCGATTGCATTTCATACAATAAAGAGACAACCATATGGCTCCTGCCAGTTGCTGATAACTGTGTTAGAAAACATGATCATCTCGTAAAATAAAATTTAGCATCATGTCTTGACCATATCACATCACAACATGCCTTGCAAAAACAAGTTAGACGTCCTCTACTTTGTTGTTGCAAGTTTTACATGGCTGCTACGGGCTGAGCAAGAACTGTTCTTACCTACGCATCAGAATCACAACACGGTATAGTGATTGCTTTTTGATCTTCAGAAAGAACCATGTTCATTTAATGCGATTCAACTAAAGCTAGAGAAATAGACACCCACTAGCCACCTGTGTGCGAAGCACGTCGGTAGAAGCAGTCTCGCGTAAGCGTACGCGTAATGTCGGTCTGGGCCGCTTCATCCAACAATGCCGTTGAATCAAGAATCAACTAGTGACGGCAAGCAATATGTATATACCCACGCCCACAACTCATGTGTGTTCTACTCGTGCATATAACATCTACGCATAAACCTGGCTCAGATGCCACTATTGGGGAACACAGTAATTTCAAAAAAATTCCTACGCACACGCAAGATCATGGTTATGCATAGCAACGAGAGGGGAGAGTATCGTCTACGTACCCTCGTAGACCGTAAGCAGGAGCGTTATGACAACGCGGTTGATGTAGTCGTACGTCTTCACGGTTGACCGATCTAGTACTGAAGATACAACACCTCCGCGATCTGCACACGTTCGGCTCGGTGATGTCCCATGATATCATGATCTAGTAGAGCTTCGAGGGAGAGCTTTGTCAGCACGTCGGCATGATGACGGTGATGATGTTGCTACCGAAACAGGGCTTCGCCTAAGCACCGCTATGATATTACCGAGGTGGATTACGGTGGAGGGGGGCATCGCACATGGCTAAAGATCAATGATCAACTTGTGTGTCTATGGGGTGCCCTTTTCCCTCGTATGTAAAGGTGTGGAGGAGGGGGAGGGGGTCGGGCTCTCTAGGCGCGCCGCAAGGAGTCCTACTCCCACCGGGAGTAGGATTCCCCCCTTCCCTTTGTTCGTTCTAGGAGAGAAGGAAGGAGAGGGAAGAAGGAAGGAAAGGGGGGCCGCCGCCCTTCCCAATACGGATTGGGCTTGGGGGGGGGCCCTCTGTTGCTTCTTACCCCTCTCTTCCACTAAGTCTCAATAAGGCCCATATACCTCCCAGGGGTTCCGGTAACCTCCATGTACCCCGGTATACTCCCGATTTCAACCGGAACCATTCTGATGTCCAAACATAGGCTTCCAATATATTGTTCTTTAAGTCTCGACCATTTCGAGACTCCTCATCATGTCCGCGATCAAATCCGGGACTCCGAACTACCTTCGGTACATCAAAACACATAAACTCTTAACACCGATCATCACCGAACGTTAAGCGTGCGGACCCTACGGGTTCGAGAACTATGTAGACACGACAGAGACATGTCTCCGGTCAATAACCAATAGAGGAACCTGGATGCTCATATTGATTCCTACATATTCTACGAAGATCTTTATTGGTCAAACCGCATAACGATATACATTGTTCCCTTTGTCATCGGTATGTTACTTGCCTGAGATTCGATCGTCGGTATCTGAATACCTAGTTAAATCTCATTACCCGCAATTCTCTTTACTCCTTCCGTAATGCTACATCTCATAACTAACTCATTAGCTACATTGCTTACAAGGCTTATAGTGATGTACATTATCGAGAGGGCCCAGAGATACCTCTCCGACAATCGGAGTGACAAGTCCTAATCTTGATCCATGCCAACTCAACAAACAACATCGGAGACAACTGTAGAGCACCTTTATAATCACCCAATTACGTTGTGACGTTTGGTAGCACACAAAGTGTTCCTCCGGTATTTGGGAGTTGCATGATCTCATAGTCATAGGAACATGTATAGTTATGGAGAAAGCAATAGCAACAAACTAAACGATCAGCATGCTAAGCTAAAGTATGGGTAAAGTCAATCACACCATTCTCTAATGATGTGATCCCGTTAATAAAATGAAAACTCATGTCTATGGTTAGGAAACATAACCATCATTGATTCAACGAGCTAGTCAAGTAGAGGCAAACTAGTTACACTCTGTTTATCTATGTATTCACACATTGTCAGGACCCCGATTCCAAGTCACATCGATCTAGCCGTTAACACCTCATATCATTTTGCGGCCTCACGCACGGTATTCCCACGGGTGTCGCCTTACCATGGCCTGGGACCGTTTGCGCCTTTTGGCTCATGTATATGATAGTGTCGCTAGCATCCATATGACAGAGAACCCAGGTCTACATGACTAGTTGTGAACCCAAAGTGGCACCAACTTACGGGGACATGCATACATGAATCAACATCGAGCATGTTGGTCAGCAGCGTGCGAATCCGGGCTGTAGCACTGGGCTAACAGGACTCCGGTGAACTAGGCTGTAGCAGGCTAGGCAGGACTCCGGATGTCACCGCGTGACATTTCCCCGAATGGACAGACACAGGAACAAAGTGAATCACATGCCGGCTAGTCATGTGTTCCGGAGCAGTAGTGCTAGGCTAGGAGGACTCTGGTGAATCGGGCTGTAGTGGACTACTATGGCTCATGGAAGCATAAGACTACATTTCCCCATAAGAGAGGCTGCCAAGGATAAACAACTAGGTTGTCGGATCCCACACATACCAAGCATTTCAATCATACACACAATATGCTCGATATGTGTAATACAACATGGCATCACAACAAAACTCTATGACTCAAAGTATTTATTCATTAGGCTCCGAGGAGCGAGATATTACAAACATGGGTCTCATGACCCAACATACAGAGCAGACAAGCAACAAGCACATGCGGAAGCTTAGCTTGTCTGAGTACAGACAACTACAAATGAAGAAGGCTGAGAAGCCTGACTATCTACAAGACCCTCCCAAGGGTACAAGATCGTAGCTGAGGTAACGAGCTAAACGTCGAAGTCCATGTGGAACTACTAGTGAGACTGAAGTCTCTCTACAAAAACATAAATTAAGCAAACGTGAGTACAAATGTACCCAGCAAGACTTAAATCAGAACTAGCTACATATGCATCAGTATCAACAAAGGGGGTGGTGGAGTTTGACTGCAGCAAGCCAGCTTTGACTCAGTGGCTAACCTGAACTACTACTACAAATAACTCTTTGAGGTGGCGCACACGAGTCCACATATTCACCATATCAATACACCACTATGGATCCGCTCCCGTCTCCCTACGAGAACGCCATCCATAGCACTCACGCTTATCTTGAGCATTTTAGGGTATCCACTTACACTTGTCTATGAACTATGCAAGGGGTCCAAGTTTCCATATCCGAGGATTCCGTCTATTCGAATAGATAATGATAACCCTGCAGGGGTGTACTTCTTCACACACGCTCTCGCCACTTACCACCATGTACACATCGTGTATCTCGACAACCTTCAAGCGGAAGCCTGGCGAGGGAGTCGGCCACGACCTGACTAACCAACAAGTCTCTAGTCCAGGTTTATCGCCTATTCGGGTTCCATCCACAAGGAGATCCGCCCGGGGAGTCGCTCACGGCCCCAAACGATGTGAGCAGGGTTCCCAATCCCACCATCCGGGTGCCACTTGGTACACCCTGCCACTGTGCTTAGTCTGTCCCAAGCCCACCTGTACCAGGTGCCACTTGGTAGACTACTAACACAACCTACAAACACCAGGAACTAGTTGCAACTCCTGGATAGAGATCAGGTTGATTAATAAGTCAAGAGGGGGACTTAAGCATTCCAATGCGTGGTAGTAGGTGTTCATGGATCACAAACACAGAACTCAGTTCCTAAGGACGGCTTCAATGAGACAACCCACCATGTATTCCTACATGGCCTCTCACCGATACCTTTACCAAATCGTGTTCACACGCTTAGCTCACAACAGCATGACATGTTCTCACACCCCTAATTCATCCCCGATGAATCAGACCTGACTCAACTCTAAGCAATAGCAGGCATGAAAAACAAGCATGAATGAGGACGCACATCAGCGCTCAAACAACTCCTACTCATGCTAGTGGGTTTCATCTATTTACTGTGGCAATGACAGGTCATGCAGAGGATAAAGGTTCAACTACCGCAGCAAGCAACAGATGAATCGTTATTGTCCTAACGCAGTAAAAGAGAGCAGGAGCGAGAGAGTGGGATTGTATTAGAATGAACAAGGGGGTTTTACTTGCTTGGCACTTCTGAAGATATTATAGTTCTTCATCGGTGTCATCGAACCCATCGTCGGAAGCACGTCTATCGAGAGGGGACAATCACCGGCAACTGAGAAAGAACACCATCAATGCAATGCCACAATATGATGCATGATCATGACATGGCAATATGCTGTTATTTGAGCTAATGCATCCAGCTATGATTTAAATGAAGTTGGTTTGAATACATGATTCAAATTCAAACTCCATGTGTGGAAATTCAAATGCCATTTACATGATTTGTCCTAAAAAGTAGCTATAAGTTGTTCTAACATGCATGAAAATGGTATAGATGGATAGATTGGATTTTTCTGATCATTTTTCATATATGAATTATTTCATTCTGAGGTACGGTTGATTTTATACAATTTTTAGAAGTTTTGGGCATTTTCTGAAAATAATAAATCATTTAAGATTTATTTAAATTCCAGAAAGGAATTATTGTGTCAGCATGACCTCACAGTGACGTCAGCAGGTCAACGGCTCGGTCTAGGTCAAACCTGACGTGTGTGGTCCACAGGTCAGTGACTCAGTTAGTTAACTGGGTTAATTAGGGTTAGACTAATTCTAACAAAAATGTCAGCAGAGCTAGGCCCACATGTCAGCGGCTCAGGGTTAGTTTAGCGAGGGGATTAACACTAACTAACACCTAACTAATCTAGTTAGGGCCGGCCCCACATGTCATTGACTCTGGGAGGCCCCAGCCGGGGTCAAAGTGGGTCAAACCCACCGGCGACTCAACACCGGCGAGGCCCGAGACAGCGACGCGGCTCGGAAAACGCCCACAGGGCACAAATGAGGCCGTTCTTGGGCTCGTTGGAGAACTCTTGCAGGCGCGCGTCGAGTGGTGGTGGAGGCCGGGCCAATGGTGGCCAGAGCCGACGACGGCGAGCTCCAAGGCGGCGGCCGGAGTTCGGGCAATGACGGGTTCGGCACTACGGTGCATGGGAGTAAGAGCTGGTGGGCGCTACGGGCTCCTGACGGCGTGCTCAGCATGTTGTAGTGCTCTGTTGCGGTAATAGCTAGCTCTGGCCGCGGCGGCGATAAGGCCTGACGGTGGCGAGCTTTGGAGCTCATGGGGACGGCAGCTACAGGATGCTAGGGACGACGGGGCAAGGGGGAATCGGGTCAGCGGCTCACCGATGTCAGGACCACGATTCCAAGTCACATCGATCTAGCCGGTAACACCTCATATCACTTTGCGGCCTCACGCACGGTATCCCACGGGTGATGCCTTACCATGGCCCGGGACCGTTTGCGCCTTTTGGCTCACGTATATGACAGTGTCGCTAGCATCCATATGACAGAGAACCCGGGCCGACATGGCTAGTCGTGAACCCAAAGCGGCACAGACCTATGGAGACAGGCATACATGAATCACATCGAACATGTCGGTCATCAACGAGTGATTCCGGGATGTAGCACTGGGCTAATAGGACTCCGGGGAACCCCGGGCTGTAGCAGGCTAGGCAGGACTCCGGAAGTCACCGTGTGACATTTCCCCGAAGGGACAGACATAGGGACGAAGTGAAACACATGCCGGCCAGTCAAGTGTCCTGAGCAGTAGTGCTGGGCTAGCAGGACTCCGGTGAACCGGGCTGTAGCGGACTACTATGGCTCGAGGAACACTAGACTACATTTCCCCATAAGAAAGGCTGTCAAGGATAAACAACTAGATTGTCGGATCCCACTCATACCAAGCATTTCAATCATACACACAATATGCCTGATATGAGTACATACAACATGGCATCACAACAAAACTCTACAACTCAAGTACTTTATTTAAAGGCTCCAGAGAGCCATACATAACATGTTCATACAGATAGGGGTCACATGACCCGACACTCAAGTCATACAAACATACAAGCACATGCGGAAGCAACTAGTCTGGGTACAGACTCTAGAAAGAAAGAAGGCATCTCGAAGCCTGTCTATCTACATAGGCCCTCCATGGCCAGGGTCAGCACCTGGGTGGCTAGTCACTCGTCGACGTCAAGGTCTACATAGAACCCATCGGAGGGGGCAGTGTTGTCGTCTGAAAACAATAAATAAGCAAAACATGAGTACAAAGGTACTCAGCAAGTCTTACATCAGAACGTACTATACATGCTTATTCTCAAGAAGGCGGTGGGGTTGATGCAGCAAGCCAGCTTTGACTCTTGGCTAAGCTATCCTACGGAACTTCACCAGTAAAATAGTTTTGCACACGAGTCCACTACTCACCAACACAATACTCCACCGGGGATCCTCCCTCGTCATCCTACGAGAGGGCCATCCTCGGTACTCACACTTTATCTTGAGTCTTTTAGTAGTATCCATTAACTTGTCTATGAACTGTATATGCAACCAAGTAGTCCTTTACCACGGACACGGCTATTCGAATAGTTTTATACCCTGCAGGGGTGTACTTCGTCACACATGTTTCCACCACTTAGCGTCTGCACACGACATGTGCACGGCAGACTTCAAGCGAAAACCGACGTGGGTGTAGACCACGACCTGACTAACCTCACAAGTCTCTAGTCCAGGTTTATCGCCTATTCAGGTTCCATCCGCAAGGAAATCCGGCCGGGGTGTCCTCAACGGCCCCAAACGATGTGAACAGGGTTCCCGCGACACCAAACGGGTGACTCGGTACACCGTGCCATGGTGTATCTACCGCAACATAGCCCACCCCTAGGGTCAGCGCTACGCACGGCCGCCAACACGTGTCCTACAAGGACCAGAAACTAGTTGCAACTCCTGGACAGAGGCGAGAGGGGTCAGTAAGTCGAGCGGGGTCATATTTCAGGGCCTAATGTGTGGTAGTAGCTGAATCTTAAATCACGCATACAGATCTCAGTGCTTAGGGACGGCCTCAATGAAACAACCCACCATGTACTCCTACATGGCCTCTCATCGATACCTTTACCAAAACATGTTCAACGCATCCCTCACATTACCGGCATAAGCATTTCACTCTAGCCCATCTCCCAGATGAACCAGACCTGACACAACTCTAAGCATAGCAGGCATAGCAAGGTAAGAATCACATAAATGGCTCAATCAACTCCTACACATGCTAGTGGGTTTCATCTAGTTACTGTGGCAATGACAGGTCATGCAGAGGATAAGGTTTCAACTACCGTAGCACACAGCAGTTTGAATCGCGTTGTCTTAATGCAGTAAACAAGAGCAGAAGCGAGAACATGGGTTTGTATCGGAATGATCAATGGTTGCTTGACTGATGGAGTGGTAGTGGGATACTGCCCTTCAGTTGGATACTCATGGATATCCTCGGAGGCAGAACCTACCACGAAGAACACATCGTAATACAATCAACACATGACGATATGCAACAATATGATGCATGCTATGACATGGCAATATGAATGTGTCTTGGCCTAATGCAAGTTATATTAGAAAGGAATGAACTCATTTGAATCAAAGATTCAAATATTAGCTCATTAAACATGGCCTTAATAGTGCTTTTCCTTATTCTGCCTAAACAGCAAGGTAACTTGTTTTGTCATGCATGAAACCATTACAGTTGGATAGATTGAATTTTTCTGATAATTTTTCATATATAATTAATCTCATTTGGAGCTATGGTTGAATTTCTATGAATTTTTGAAGTTTGAACTATTTTCTGGAATTTCCTGAATAAGAATAAATCCAGAAAATCAATTACTGCGTCAGCATTGCATCAGGGTGACGTCAGCAGGTCAAAGGCGCCAGCCCAGGTCAAACCTGACTGGTGGGCCCCTTCTGTCAGCCTCTCAGCTAATTAGCAAAATTAGATTAACACTAATTAATTGTCAATGGGGCCTGGGCCCACATGTCAGTGACTGATTTAATTAAAATTAATTAAGACTAATCCTAATTTAGTTAGCCAACCGGCCCCACCTGTCATAGACTCAGGGGGGTCTTCCTGGGCCCACCCAGGGGTCAAACTGGGTCAACTCGCCGGCGGCTCGACGCCGGCGAGGCTCGAGACGGCGGAGGGCTTCGGATTTGGTCCTCCGGTGACCAAATCGACGGCGGAGACGTGCTACGCGTAGCTGGGGCTCGTGCGCATCTAGTGGGGCAAGTGGGAGGAGCTGGGGTGGAGCGAGCTCGCCGGAATCGAGCTCGTGGCGGCGGCCGGAGTTTGGGCGAGGTCGGTTTCGAGGCTACGGTGCATGGGAGGAAGAACTGGTGGTGGCTACGGGTCCCTGGTGCTGCGCTGAGCACGGTGAGGTACTCGGACGCGTGCTTGCATGGCCGTAGCCATGACGGCGGCATGGCCGGCGGCGAGGAGCGCTCGGGCTCGGAGGGGGCGGTGGCTACGAGGCGTAATCGAGCACGAGAACTAGGGGGAAAGGAAGAGGAGCTCACAGCGGAGTCGGAGAGGGGGTCAGCGGGCTCGGGGAGGTCCTGGCGGCGGCGAATTCGACCGGAGATGGCTCGGGTGCCTGAGGTTGAAGACGAGGGCGAAGGCGGCGATGCAGGGCCTCCGGCGATGCGTGGCTCGGTGGGGGGGACGAGGGAGTCGAGGCGGAGCTAATGGGCTCGTCGGAGGGGCGAGGGGGTGTCTGTGGTGGCAACTACGGCGATCGGCGGCGAGGTACGCGCTCGGCCGTCGCGGGAGAGAGAGAGGGAGACGAGGGGGAGAGTGAGCGAGTGCGAGAGGGAGACGTGGGGGGTCGCATGGCACTTCAGGGCGTCTCCCGGGCGTCGGCGGAAGCAGGAGGTGGCCGGCGTGTGGCCGCGGGCGCCGGCCATGCGCTCCGCGTCCTTCTGGCGCGAGGAGGACGACGACTGGCAGCGCCAGCAGGCTGGGCCGAGCCAGGTTGCTGGGCCAGCACAGGTAAGGCCCAGGTGGGCTTCTTTCTCCTCTTTTTTTATTTAGTTTCTATTTTCTATTTAACTGCAACTGTTTAGCTTTAAATAAAATACTAAAACATTTCCAAAAATCCTGAAAATAAATGTGGCCTCTGTTTAGATTATTTCCAATAGGAAACATTTATTCCCAGAATTATTTGAGCATTTAGATTATTTTATAGCATTTAAATGCCCAAATTCAAATACTTATGATTTAATTCAATGACCTTCTGTTGACCTAGAAAATTGTGCACCAATTTTGCCAGAGGTTCTAACCTAAGACAAAGAGGGTGAACTTTTTAGAAGGGCATTTCAGATTCATTGAAAATATTTTTAGTAAACCCTAGTTGTTTCCAAGGGGGGGTGTGTTGGGGGTTCTGTCTTCCTCAATTCAAATTTAAGAGGAATTTAAACATGATGCACATTCTAATGCTTGAACTAGCTAGGGTGTGACAACTCACCCCCACTCAAAAGAATCTCGTCCCGAGATTTAGGATCCTCCGGGAAGAAGGTGGGGTACTCAAGTCGAAGACGATCCTCCCTTTCCCAATTGGCTTCTTCCTCGGAATGGTGTGACCATTGAACCTTGAGAAACTTGATATTATGACGTCGAGTGGTACGCTCGGCTTGATCAAGGATACAAACGGGATATTCCCGATAAGAAAGGTTATCTTGTAGATCAAGCGTTTCGTGATCCACTCCACGGATAGGATCCGCGAAGCAACGCCTGAGTTGTGAAACGTGAAGACATCGTGAACTCTGGAAAGATGCGGAGGTAGTTCCAATTTGTAGGCAACTTCTCCTCGTTTGGCAAGAATGCGAAAGGGTCCAATGTAACGAGGAGCCAATTTGCCTTTGATACCAAAACGATGGGTTCCCTTTAACGGAGTAACCCGAAGGTAGGCCTTCTCGTCGACTTCATAAGTCATAGGTTTATGTTTACGATCATATTGACTCTTTTGACGAGATTGGGCTGTTTTCAATTTCTCACGAATAGCGCGAACCTGCTCTTCTGCTTCCTGAATCATATCTGGGCCAAAGAGCTGTCTTTCCCCAGTTTTTGACCAGTTAAGAGGCGTTCGACATTTTCGTCCATAGAGAACTTCGAAAGGAGCTTTCCCCAAACTAACTTGATAACTATTGTTATAGGCAAACTCCACGAATGGAAGGCATTTCTCCCAACTCATTCCGAACGAGATAACAGAAGCTCGGAGCATATCTTCCAGAATTTGATTGACTCGCTCTACTTGACCACTTGATTGAGGATGGAAGGCGGTACTAAAAGAGAGACGAGTTCCCATAGTATTTTGGAAGCTTTCCCAAAATCGAGAGGTGAAGAGACTCCCACGGTCTGAGTTAATTTCCAATGGAACACCATGAAGAGATACTATTCGGGAGATGTATAGATCAGCTAGCTGGCTAGCAGTGATACTCTCACGAACAGGTAGAAAGTGGGCTACTTTGGAAAGTCGGTCGATCACAACGAAGATGGCATTATTCCCTCTCTTGGTCCTGGGAAACCCAGTGATGAAATACATACTGATTTTATCCCATTTCCAGTCAGGAATAGCCAAAGGTTGAAGGGTGCCAGCAGGCCGTTGATGCTTTGCTTTAACACGACGACAGACGTCGCAGCTAGCAATGTATTGAGCGATTTCTCTCTTCATCCTAGTCCACCAAAACCTCTGGCGTGGGTCTTGATACATTTTAGTACTACCGGGATGAATGGTGAGAGGGGATTCATGAGCTTCCTTAAGGATCAACTGGCGTAGATGTTGTTTCTTGGGAACCACCAAACGGTTCTCGAAAAAGACAGCACCTCGCTCATCCATGGAGAAACATTTAGCAACTCCGCTAGCGATGTTTTCCTTAATCCAGGATATGCCCTTATCACGCTTCTGGGCAGCTATGATTTGATCCATAAGGGTAGGTTTCGCCACCAGGGTGGATAGGAATCCTCGAGGAACAATGTGAAGATTAAGCTTACGAAATTCCTCAGGGAGAAGTGGTTGACTTTGTTGTAACATCAGGTTGTTACAATAGGACTTACGGCTTAGCGCATCAGCCATGACATTGGCTTTACCTGGGGTGTAAGTTATTCCTAAGTCGTAATCCGAGATCAACTCGACCCAACGTCTTTGCCTGAGATTCAAATCTGGTTGGGTGAAGATATATTTCAAACTTTGGTGATGGGTGAAGATCTCGCAACGATTACCGAGAAGGTAATGTCGCCAGGATTTAAGTGCATGGACTATAGCTGCAAGCTCTAGATCATGTATGGGATAATTTTCCTCATCTGGGTGTAATGGCCGTGAAGCATAGGCAATTACCTAACGATCTTGCATGAGTATGCAACCTAGTCCTTGTCGCGAGGCGTCGCAATATATAATAAAGTCCTTGGAGAAATCTGGTGGTACCAGTACGGGAGCAGATGTCAAGCGTCTTTTCAGTTCTTGAAAACTGAACTCGCACTATGGAGTCCACTCGAACTTTTTATCCTTCTTGAGGAGTTCAGTTAGAGGTTTAGCAACCTTGGAGAAATTTTCGACGAAGCGGCGACAATAGCTCGCTAAGCCAAGGAAGCTCCGAACTTGCTTAACCGTCTCAGGTGGAGTCCAATCAAGGACGGCTTGAACTCGCTCGGGATTGAAAGCAATACCCTAACCAGAAATTACATGGCCTAGATAGGTCACTTCTGGCAACCAAAATTCACACTTGGAGAATTTGGCATAAAGGCGATGCTCTCGAAGTTTCATCAATACCAGCCTTAGATGTTCGGCATGTTCTTCTTCATTCTTGGAGTAGATGAGTATGTCATCGAGGTATACTACGACAAATTTGTCCAAGTACTCCATGAAAACCGAGTTCATTAACCGGGAAAAGGTGGCTGGGGCATTGGTTAAACCGAAGGACATCACGGTGTACTCGTATTGGCCATAACGAGTAACAAAGGCCGTTTTGGGAATGTCCCCGTTTCTGATTTTGATTTGATGGTAGCCCAACCTCAAATCCATCTTGGAAAAGACCGAGGATCCAGCGAGCTGATCATACAGATCGTTGATCCTGGGAAGCGGATATTTGTTCTTGATGGTGACCAAATTGACAGGTCGGTAATCCACAACCATTCGATCCGTTCCATCCTTCTTCTGGACGAAGAGGACAGGGCAAGCCAAAGGAGAGGAACTAGGACGGATGAAACCCTTTTTCAAGGACTCATCGAGTTGGTTCTTAAGCTCGGCTAGTTCCAAGGGTGCCATCTTGTAGGGTCTTCTAGAGATTGGAACGGTTCCTGGGACAAGGTCTATCACGAACTCAACATCCCTGTCAGGTGGAACACCTGGCAGTTCTTCTGGAAAAACATCCGGGAAGTCTCGGACTACCGGAACATCCTCAAGGTCTGGAAGAGGGTTAGCATTTAGAGAGTAAAGCTGGCGCTTGGCCACTCGAGTTAAGACATTGACTGTCTTGCCCGATGGGTGAGTAAGTTGAACGGTTCTAGTGGCATAATCGATCTTAGCATAATGAGCTGACATCCAGTCCATACCCAAGATGATATTTATGTCGGAGGACTTGAGAGCTATTAAGGATGCAAGGAAGACAAGTCTGTCGACAAGAATTTCGTTCCCATGGCTTACTCTAGAAGTTTGCCATTTGGAACCCGGGGTTTGAATTACCATGGAAGTGGGCATGTCACAGAATGTCGTGTTATGCAATCGAGCATACCTCTCGGATATGAATGAATGAGATGCTCCAGTATCGAAAAGAACGGATGCCGGATGGCAGTTAACAAGGAGCGTACCAACGACGATGTTGGGATCCTCATGAGCCTCCTCGGCTGAAACATAGTTGACATGGCCACGTGCAGTGGTGGCCAGCTTGGCGTAAAATGTTTTCCCCGCTGGCTTACCACGGCAAACGGACTTCCTAGTTTGATTGGAGTTGTTGTTCTGGGGACACTCTCGGCTATAGTGACCCGGCTCTCCATGCTTAAAGCATGTCACCACATTGGGGCATGGAGCAGCATTAGCAGCGGGGCCACCATAGGGCTTGGGCGGTGCAAATTGCTGGTTGGGACGAGGCGCCTCAAAGGATGGCCTCGGGATGAACCTGGGTGGCAGTGCCGTGCTTGGGATCCACACTCGGCGCTTCTGAGCTCCCGAGCCGGATGAAGAGCCAAAAACACGTGAGTGCTTGCATGAAGCATCATAATCAGTCTGGCCTGTCTCAGCACTGATGGATTTATTGACCAACTTCTGAAAGGAGGTGCATTCGTGCAGACGAAGATCACGGCGAAGCTCAGGGCTGAGTCCCTTGCGGAACCTTGCCCGCTTCTTAGCATCGGTAGATACTTCTTCAGGGGCATAGCGTGCCAGATTCCCAAATTCACGACTATATGCATCCACAGTCAGTCCTCCTTGGGTGAAGTTGCAGAACTCCTCCCTCTTGCGATCCATGAGACCTTCCGGAATGTGATGCTCACGGAAAGCCTCACTGAATTCAGCCCAAGAAGTGATTTGGCCGACCGGGCGCATAGCTTCGAAGTTTTCCCACCAAAGGCTAGCAGGGCCTTCGAGGTGATAGGCAGCATAGGTAACCTTGTCGGCTTCGGCTACATTGGCAGAACGTAGCTTGTGGGTGATGCTGCGAAGCCAGTCATCCGCGTCGAGGGGCTCGACGGAGTGATTAAACTTTGGAGGGTATAGCTTGATAAAGTCATTGATTGACACCAAGTCATTTCGCGGGTGGCATGCAGTGTTCTGCTCAATCCGCTCTAGAAGGCGGTTAGTCTCACGCTTGTTTCTTTCCGCCTCTAGCATCACTTCGGCCAGAGAAGGCGGGTGAGGCAGATTCTCACCTCTAGCTGCACTGGCTTCCCCCTGCTCCGGGGCAGCAGGGTTGCTGCGGGTGTTGACCATCCTAAGAGGAAACAAGACAACGGTTTAGACAAGGATGGCTCAAACTTAGCAAGGAAGTGCAGAATGTAATGGATAACACAGAATGCCGAGATGTTCATCCGTTTGTCATGGTAATATAAAACTGCCATATATATACCAACGGTCATACACATCATACATAGTTCAGTACAAGCCCAGGCTACAGTACAACTATGATGAAAGACATTACATCTCATCAGAGGCATTCCAAGATCCTATACATTATTTGTCTACACCTCCGGAATTGATTACACACAAAGTCATATTCCACAAGTCACACAGGACAGTGGAGATACAACTACTACAATACTAGTGGTACTACTACTAACTCAGACAGCTCCGTAGTAGTTCTCATAGAAGTCGCCTCCGTAGCCTGGAAGTTCAACATGACCATCCGGGAACAGACAGTCCTGAGGAGCCTGTGGACCAAAGGGGCTAGGATGAGGTCTTGGACCAACAAACGGTGGCCTGCGGGGACCACGGGGTGGGGTGATGCCTCCCACATCACGCCAATCCACCATGTCTGGCAGAGCTGATCTCACAGGATACAGATCCCTTGTATCCATACATCCATCTTGCACCGCAGGTGCAAACCGAGTCAATGTGGCCCAATGATCAGCACGGGTATTAAAAAGCTCCAACCTCAAGGCCCGATTCTCTCGGTCCTTATCTTCGAGCATCTCGGCAGTGGTATGAGTTAATGAGTCCTCCTAAGTGGAGTCAGCATAGATAGCCTGAAGATACCCTTGCGCTCCCGGAAGTGAAGCTGGCATGTAACGGATGTCGGTGTTCCAAAGCAGGCCAGTCCGGACTCGCAAGATGGTCATCATGGAATAGGCAGCATCCTGCACAGCCATCTCAACAGTAACCCCGAGTCCATAGGAACAGTGAAGGGGCTCGGTAGATCCAGGATAAGAAGGAAATATCCTGACGGTGAAGAGATATTGGCTTTGATTAAAGTCGCGGAACTGCTCTTCAACGGTGTATTCGGGATACCAACGGTAGCCCGTCTCGATCATTACCCGGACTAACATAGCAGTATGACCGGGCACATCGAGGCACCGGGTCAGGCGAACCACCTGATTTTGAACATGGTTAACCATCTGAAAGCACAACCACAATGCAAAGGCATCAGAATTTCTAGGGAAAATTGGACTCGTGTTGTCGTCTGAAAACAATAAATAAGCAAAACATGAGTACAAAGGTACTCAGCAAGTCTTACATCAGAACCTACTATACATGCTTATTCTCAAGAAGGCGGTGGGGTTGATGCAGCAAGCCAGCTTTGACTCTTGGCTAAGCTATCCTACGGAACTTCACCCGTAAAATAGTTTTCGCACACGAGTCCACTACTCACCAACACAATACTCCACCGGGGATCCTCCCTCGTCATCCTACGAGAGGGCCATCCTCGGTACTCACACTTTATCATGAGTCTTTTAGTAGTATCCATTAACTTGTCTATGAACTGTATATGCAACCAAGTAGTCCTTTACCGTGGACGCGGCTATTCGAATAGTTTTATACCCTGCAGGGGTGTACTTCGTCACACATGTTTCCACCACTTAGCGCCTGCACACGACATGTGCTCGGCAGACTTCAAGCAAAAACCGACGTGGGTGTAGACCACGACCTGACTAACCTCACAAGTCTCTAGTCCAGGTTTATCACCTATTCAGGTTCCATCCGCAAAGAAATCCGGCCGGGGTGTCCTCAACGGCCCCAAACTATGTGAACAGGGTTCCCGCGACACCAAACGGGTGACTCGGTACACCGTTTTGTTTTGTCATGCATGAAACCATAACAGTTGGATAGATTGAATTTTTCTGATAATTTTTCATATATAATTTATCTCATTTGGAGCTATGGTTGAATTTCTATGAATTTTTGAAGTTTGAACTATTTTCTGGAATTTCCTGAATAAGAATAAATCCAGAAAATCAATTACTGCGACAGCATTGCGTCAGGGTGACGTCAGCAGGTCAAAGGCGCCAGCCCAGGTCAAACCTGACTGGTGGGCCCCTTCTGTCAGCCTCTTAGCTAATTAGCAAAATTAGATTAACACTAATTAGTTGTTAGTGGGGCCTGGGCCCACATGTCAGTGACTGATTTAATTAAAATTAATTAAGACTAATCCTAATTTAGTTAGCCGACCGGCCCCACCTGTCATAGGCTCAGTGGGGGGTCTTCCTGGGCCCACCCAGGGGTCAAACTGGGTCAACTCGCCGGCGGCTCGACGCCGGCGAGGCCCGAGACGGCGGAGGGCTTCGGATTTGGTCCTCTGGTGACCAAATCGACGGCGGAGACGTGCTACGCGTAGCTGGGGCTCGTGCGCATCTAGTGGGGCAAGTGGGAGGAGCTGGGGTGGAGCGAGCTCGCCGGAATCGAGCTCGTGGCGGCGGCCGGAGTTCGGGCGAGGTCGGTTTCGAGGCTACGGTGCATGGGAGGAAGAACTGGTGGTGGCTACGGGTCCCTGGTGCTGCGCTGAGCACGGTGAGGCGCTCGAACGCGTGCTTGCACGGCCGTAGCCACGACGGCGGCATGGCCGGCGGCGAGGAGCGCTCGAGCTCGGAGGGGGCGGTGGCTACGAGGCGTAATCGAGCACGGGAACTAGGGGGAAAGGAAGAGGAGCTCACAGCGGAGTCGGAGAGGGGGTCAGCGGGCTCGGGGAGGTCCTGGCGGCGGCGAATTTGACCGGAGATGGCTCGGGTGCCCACGGTTGAAGACGAGGGCGAAGGCGGCGATGCAAGGCCTCCGGCGATGCGTGGCTCGGTGGGGAGGACGAGGGAGTTGAGGCGGAGCTAATGGGCTCGTCGGAGGGGCGAGGGGGTGTCTGTGGTGGCAACTACGGCGATCGGCGGCGAGGTACGCGCTCAGCCGTCACGGGAGAGAGAGGGAGACGAGGGGGAGAGTGAGCGAGTGCGAGAGGGAGACGTGGGGGGTCGTGTGGCACTTCAGGGCGTCTCCCGGGCATCGGCGGAAGCAGGAGGTGGCCGGCGTGTGGCCGCGGGCGCCGGCCACGCGCTCCGCGTCCTTCTGGCGCGAGGAGGACGACGACTGGCAGCGCCAGCAGGCTGGGCCGAGCTAGGTGGCTGGGCCAGCACAGGTAAGGTCCAGGTGGGCTTCTTTCTCCTCTTTTTTTATTTAGTTTCTGTTTTCTATTTAACTGCAACTGTTTAGCTTTAAATAAAATACAAAACATTTCCAAAAATCCTGAAAATAAATGTGGCCTCTGTTTAGATTATTTCCAACAGGAAACATTTATTCCCAGAATTATTTGAGCATTTAGATTATTTTATAGCATTTAAATGCCCAAATTCAAATACTTATGATTTAATTCAATGACCTTCTGTTGACCTAGAAAATTGTGCACCAATTTTGCCAGAGGTTCTAACCTAAGACAAAGAGGGTGAACTTTTTAGAAGGGCATTTCAGGTTCATTGAAAATATTTTTAGTAAACCCTAGTTGTTTCCAAGGGGGGGTGTGTTGGGGGTTCTGTCTTCCCCAATTCAAATTTAAGAGGAATTTAAACATGATGCACATTCTAATGCTTGAACTAGCTAGGGTGTGACAACCGAGGAGCTGCAGGGATGGTTAGCGGGCTCGGGGACATCCGGTAGCTCTCGAATCGACGGCGAGTATCCATGGTGGCCGGTGATGGAAACGACGATGCTGGCGACATTGTGGCGCGTCCGTAGTTCCATGGCTTGGTGGAGAGGATGAGGATGACGTCCTAGAGCTCTTGGACAGGTCAGGGGAGCAAGGGGTGGCTTTGGCCGCGGTAAACGGCATCGGCGGCGATGAGCTCGCTCGGGTGGGTGAGAGAGAGGGGTCCAGGCGAGGGGGGAGAGAGCGCTAAGAGGGGGGAGGATCCGGGGGTGTCTGGGCATCTCACTGGTGTGGCTGGAAGAGCCGGGGCGTCGCGCTGGAGCAGGAGGTGGTGCGGCTGCGGTAGGCCGGGCACGCAGCTGCTCCTACTGGCAGGAGCTAGAAGACAGCGTTGCCCTTGGTGGGCTGGGCTGCTTCTGCTAGGTAAGGCCCAGGTAAACTCTTTCTCTCTCTTTCCTTTATACTAGTTCCTGTTTTCTATTGTTTGCCTCTGTTTGAACTTGGTTTGCTAACCAAATTATTTTGTTGCCTCTGAAAATTGTTGTGGGAGCTAAAATAATTAAACCAAAGCTCCACAAAATATTTCAGAATTATTGGACATATATCTATTTAATAGTAGATATAAATCCAATTCAAATAGCTATTGATTTAATTCAAAGTCCCAAAATAAATATCTATAAGTCTCCAATAATATTGGTTTGAATTTTACCTCTTGCCAATATTTTTATAGAATAACAGGAACATTTTCTTGGACTCATTTGAAAATATTTTAATGTTGATTATTTCTTAAGTGACTTCTGAGGGTTTCAACTAACCTCAATTCAACTTTCAGAATTTAGACATGATGCATGATGCTCTCAAATGCAACTAATTACAAACAAATTCTAGGGCTGTGACACACATGTACAAAGTTTTCGGTCAATACAATTCTAGCATGAATAATAAACATTTATCATGATATAAGGAAATATAAATAACAAGTTTATTATTGCCTCTAGGGCATATGTCCTTCACCTTGTTCAAGCACAGACTCCTCTGTGACGAGCCTGCTACACTCGACGAACTACTGATCATAGCGGACAAGTACGCCACTACAGACTCCTCCATGAAGTCAGAGCTCTGAGTGGATGCTTCCGGGAAGGTGCTGCCTCCAGCTCCTAGGGTACCGGCTGCCGACAACAGTCGGCAGCAGCAGCCGAACGACAACAAGTGCAAGGCCCCGCAGTTGGGTGCCACTAGCCGGCAGTTGGCAATAGTCAAAGACCAGCTGCCTGAAGGACAACCCGGTCCCAAGCTCCATAAGGATGGCAAGCCTGCTTGGCTACCCGCCTTCTCCTACGAGCAGACCCTTGATGCTACCTGTAAGTTCCACAGCGGCGTGAAGCCGCCCAATTCGCCTGTTGGCCCGCCACCGCCTCCTTCCGAGTAGCCGGTGGCCCGACCAGCGGTCGGTACCATTCAATATGATTACCCCGAAGAACATGGGTCCTATGTTGTCTTCACCAGCGTGGCTAACGATCGGTGCAGTCGGCATCAGCAGCACCGAGAGGTGAACCCGTTGCTTCAAGTGCTCCAGAATTCATGCATTGGTCCGAGAAGCCCATCAGCTGGAGCCATGCTGACTAGTTGTAGGTGATGCCATCTCCGGGTTCCTATGCTCTGGTGCTAGATGCCACCCTTGCAACAGAGAGGCGAGTTGCTCGTTTCTCCCTAATTTTGATAGATTGCGGCAGCAGCATCAACATCCTATACCGCGATACCCTGGAAAAGTTATGCATCAAAGAGAGGTAGGTCCATCCCAGCCGGACTATTTTCCATGGTATTGTGCCCGGCCTGTCCTGCTCACCAATCGGCAAGGTCAAGATAGATGTCATTTTCGGAGACAAAGATCACCTCCGCCGTGAGGCGATTTGGTTTGAGGTGGTGAACCTCGAGAGTCCTTATCATGTACTTCTAGGACGGCCGGCTCTAGCCAAGTTCATGGCGGTGCCACAATATGCCTACCTCAAGATGAAGATGACATGGACCAAGGGCATTATCACGATATCTGCAGATTATGTGAAGTCGTCCGATTGTGCTGCAGCTAGCAGGTGGCTGGCTGAGTCCCTTGTGATTACTGTTGAGAAGAAGCTCTTGTACTGGGTGGTGGCCATGACCAGCAAGCAGCCGGACATTTCACCAGAGCCAAAAGAGTTAGTGTCACACCCTAGTTAGTTCAAGCATTAGAGTGTGCATCATGTTTAAATTCCTTTTAAATTTGAAATGAGGATGACAGAACCCCCAGCACCCCCCCTAGAACAACTAGGGTTTACTAAAAACTTTACAAATGAACCTGAAATGCCCTTCCAAAAAGCCCACCCTTCTTGTTTTGGGTTAAAACCTTTGACAAAAATGGTGCACATTTTTCTAGGACATCAAAGGTCATTGGATTAATCCTTATGGTATTTGCATTTGGGCATTTAAATGCTATAAAATATTTTAAATGCTCAAATAATCATAAACTAAAATGTTTGCTGCTGGATATATTCTAAGAAGTGGCCATGATTAATTTTATGATTTATGGTAATGCCCTGGTATTTTTAATAAAGCCCTGAAATTACAGAAATAATAAATAAATAAGAAAAACAGAAAAAAGGAGAGAGAGTGAAACTTACCAGGCGCAGCCCACCAGCCCACCTGGCTCGGCCCAGTCGACTGGCTCTTGCCAGTCGTCCTCCTCCTCTCGCCAGGAGGACGAGGAGCGCGTGGCCGGCGCCCGCGGCCACACGCCGGCCACCTCCTTCTTCCGCCGACGCCCTGGAGGCGCCTACGAGTGCCACGCCGACCCCCACGTCTCCCTCTCTTTCTTCCCACTCTCCCCGTGGCCTCTTCCCTTCTCTGGCTCTCTCCCCATCTTCCTGCCGAGCGCAACCGTCGCCGCCGACAAGCTTCACCGGAGCCACCGCCGTCCATTCGTTGCCCCGTCATGCCAGGATGCTCCGCCGTCGTCGACTACATCAAGTAGGCCGAGCCCCGAGCGCTCGCTCGCCCCGGAGATGCTGCACCGAGCTCGTCCTCAACTCCGGCCACCGGAGATCCCTTTCACCGCCCGCTCGCTCCAGCCCTTCCCCGAGCTCGCCGTTCGCTCCCCTGCAACCGCTGTGAGCTCCGCCACCGTTTCCCCCTCTCCCCGCGCTCGTCCGCATCCTCTAACCACCTCTGCCATCGAAGCCGAAGCTCGCTGACGCCACCGCACGTCGCCTCGTGGCCATAGCCACGTTGGGACGCCACCGAGCACGCCTTCGTCTTCCACACACTCACAGGAGCCCGTAGCACCCTCGCACGCCCCTTGCCGTGCCCCCTAGCGACTAGCTCGTCCTCACCCGAACTCCGGCGACCGCCAAGGTCGTCGCCGGCATCGTTCCCGGCCTCCCCGAGCTCCACTTTCTCCACCAAACGATGTGGCTCGCTCCCCGCGTCACGTAGCTGCTCTCCGCCGTCGATTTGGTCGCCGGAGACGCAAACCCGAGCCCCTCCGCCGCGTCTGTTGTCGCCGGCGTCAAGCCGCCGGCCAGTTTGACTCCGTTGACCCCTGTGTGGGCCCAGGTAGACACCCCCTGAGTCTATGACAGGTGGGGCCGGTTTTCTAATCAGTTTAAAATTAGTTTTAACTAATTTTAATTAGTTTAGTCACTGACATGTGGGCCCAGGCCCCACTGACAGTCAATTAGCACTAACATAATCTTGTTAATTAGTTGTGACACTCACAGACAGGGCCCCCCAGTTAGGTTTGACCTGGCCGACCTAGTTGACCCGCTGACGTCACACCTATGTCATGCTGACGCATTAATTCAATTACTGGATTTATTCTTTAGTAGGAAATTCCAGAAAATAGTCAAAACTTCTAAAAATCATAGAAAATCAACCATAGCTCCAAATGCAAAGATTTATATATAAAAAATGATCAGAAAAATTCAATCTATCCATCTGTAATGGTTTCATGCATGACAAAACAAGTTAACCTTGTTGTTTAAGCAGAATAAGGTAATGCACTAATAGGGCCATGTTTACTGAGCTAATATTTGAATCTTTGATTCAAATGAGTTCACCCCCTTCTGTTTTAGCTTGCATTAGGCCAAGACACTTTCATCTTGCCATGTCATAGCATGCATCATATTGTTGCATATTGCCATGTGTTGATTATGTTCGGTGTGATTTTCATGGTAGGTTCTGCCTCCGAGGATAACCCCGAGTATCCGTCTGAAGGGCAGTACCCTACTACCACTACAACAGGCAAGCAACCCATTGATCATTCCGATACAAACCGATGTTCTCGCTTCTGCTCTTGTTTACTGCATTAAGACAACGCGATTCAAACTGCTGTGTGCTACGGTAGTTGAACCCTTATCCTCTACATGACCTGTCATTACCACAGTAACTAGATGAAACCCACTAGCATGTGTAGGAGTTGATTGAGCCATGTATGTGATTCCTACCTTGCTATGCCTGCTATGCTTAGAGTTGTGTCAGGTCTGGTTCATCTGGGCGATGGGCTAGAGTGATATGATTATGTCGGTAATCTGAGGGATGTGTTGAACATGTTTTGGTAAAGGTATCGATGAGAGGACATGTAGGAGTACATGGTGGGTTGTTTCATTGAGGCCGTCCATAAGAACTGAGATCTGTATGCGTGATTTAAGATTCAGCTACTACCACACATTGGGCCCTGAAATATGACCCCGCTCGACTTACTGACCCCTCTCGCCCTCTGTCCAGGAGTTGCAACTAGTTTCTGGTGTTTGTAGGTTATGTGTTGGCGGCCGTGCGTAGCGCTGACCCTAGGGGTGGGCTATGATGCGGTAGATACACTGTGGCCGGGTATGCCGGGCGCCCGTTTGGCGTCTCGGGACTGTGTACACATCGTTTGGGGCCGTTGAGGACACCCCGGCCGGATTTCCTTGCGGATGGAACCTGAATAGGAGATAAACCTGGACTAGAGACTTGTGAGGTTAGTCAGGTCGTGGTCTACACCCACGTCGGTTTTCGCTTGAAGTCTGCCGAGCACATGTCGTGTGCAGACGCTAAGTGGTGGAAACATGTGTGATGAAGTACACCCCTGCAGGGTATAAAACTATTCGGATAGCCGCGTCCGCGGTAAAGGACTACTTGGTTGCCTATACAGTTCATAGACAAGTTAATGGTTACTACTAAAAGACTAAAGATAAGTTTGAGTACCGAGGATGGCCCTCTCGTAGGATGACGAGGGAGAATCCCCGGTTGAGTATTGTGTTGGTGAGTAGTGGACTCGTGTGCGAAAACTATTTTACTAGTGGAGTTCCATATGATAGTTTAGCCAAGAGTCGAAGCTGGCTTGCTACAATAACCCCACCACCTTCTTGAGAATGAGCATGTATAGTAGGTTCTGTTGTAAGACTTGCTGAGTACCTTTGTACTCATGTTTTCTTAATTACTGTTTTCAGACGACAACACCACCCCCTCCGATGGGTTCTACGTAGACCTTGACGTCGACGAGTGACAAGCCACCCAGGTGGTGATCCTGGCCATGGAGGGCCCTATGTAGATAGACAGGCTTCGAGAAGCCTTCTTTCTTTCTAGTGTCTGTACTCAGACTAGTTGCTTCCGCTTGTGCTTGTATGATTGTATGACTTGAGTGTCAGGTCATGTGACCCCTATCTGTATGAACATGTTATGTATGGCTCTCTGGAGCCTTCAAATAAAGTACTTGAGTTGTAGAGTTTTGTTGTGATGCCATGTTGTATGTACTCATATCGGGCATATTGTGTGTATGATTGAAATGCTTGGTATGAGTGGGATCCGACGATCTAGTTGTTTATCCTTGGCAGCCTTTCTTATGGGGAAATGTAGTCTAGTGTTCCTCGAGCCATAGTAGTCCGCTACAGCCCGGTTCATCGGAGTCCTGCTTGCCCAACACTACTGCTCAGGACACTTGACTGGCCGGCATGTGTTTCACTTCGTTCCTATGTCTGTCCCTTCGGGGAAATGTCAATCGGTGACATCCGGAGTCCTGCCTAGCCTGCTACAGCCCGGGTTCCCCGGAGTCCTATTAGCCCAGTGCTACAGCCCGGATTCACTCGCTGATGACCGACATGCTCGATGTGATTCACGTATGCCTGTCTCCATAGGCCTGTGCCGCTTTGGGTTCACGACTATCCATGTTGGCCCGGGTCCTCTGTCATATGGATGCTAGTGACACAATCATATATGTGAGCCAAAAGGCGCAAACGGTCCCGGGCCATGGTAAGGCGACACCCGTGGGATACCGTGCGTGAGGCCGCAATGTGATATGACGTGTTACCGGCTAGATCGATGTGACTTGGAATCGGGGTCCTGACAGTTAGAGACCCAGGGCTCCTTCTAGCCGACCAAAGAGACAAGGAAGATTCCCTTGGACCTAGAGCACCCGGAAAGGCACATTGTCATAGGGGCCAATCTTGACAGCAAATAGTAAAGAGAGCTCGTCGATTTCCCCCATGAGAATCGGGACATCTTTGCATGGTCTCCCAAGGACATGCCAGGTGTTCCGATAGATTTTGCCGAGCACAAGCTTCATGTCAGATCAGATGCCAATCTTGTCAAACAACCCCTCCGCCGACTGTCGGAGGAGAAGAGAAGAATTGTTGGTGAGGAGATAGCCAACCTTCTGGCAGCGGGCTTCATCATGGAAGTATTTTTTTTCCAGATTTGTTTGCCAACCCAGACCTTGTGCTGAAAAGGAACAACAAGTGGTGCATGTCCATTGATTACACCAGTCTCGACAAAGCTTGTCCCAAGGAACCATTTGCTCTGTCTCGAATTGACCAAGTGATAGAGTACACAGCCAGAAGCAAGCAGTTCAGTTTTTTGGATGCTTATTCAGGCTACCACCAGATCAAGTTGAACCCGGCAGACTGCCTGAAGACCGCCTTCATCACACCATTCGGAGCCTTCTGCTACCTGACTATGACATTCGGCATAAGAAATGCCGGTGCCACTTTTCAACGTTGCATGCAGAAGCGTGTCCTCAAGCAACTCGGCAGAAATGCCCATGTCTATGTAGATGATATTATGGTGAAGGAGAAGAAGCGCGGTACTCTCTTGGAAGATCTCAAGGAAACTTTTGAAAATCTGTGCCGGTTTCAGATCAAGCTCAACCCGGAGAAATGCGTCTTTGGGGTACCAGCCGGCCAACTCCTTGTCTTTCTGGTCTCAGAACGCACCGTTGAGTGCAACCCCGTGAAGATCAAAGACATTGAGAGGATGGAGAAGCCCATCCGACTACGAGACGTTCAGAAGTTCACCGGCTGCTTGGCATCCATCAGCTGCTTCACCAGTCGGCTGGGTGAGAAGGCTCTTCCCCTGTACCAACTCATGAAGAAAACCACTCACTTCGAGTGGAATGATAAGGCGGATGAGGCCTTTCTCCAGCTGAAGAAGATGCTGACTATCCCGCCAGTACAGGCGGCCCCGGCTGCCAAAGAGCCCATGTACCTCTACATTGCTGCCACTAGCCGGGTGGTCAGCACTGTCATAGTAGTGGAGCACCCAGGGGCCGGCAGGGCACAACTGGTCCAGAGGCCTATGTATTATTTGAGCGAGGTGCTGTCCACCTCAAAGCAGAACTACCCCCACTACCAGAAGATGTGATACGACGTGCACTTTGCCGCCAAGAAGCTGAAGCCCTATTTTCAAGAGCACCCCATCACGGTTGTCTGCACTGCCCCACTTGCCGAGATCATAGGCAACAGAGATGCATCTGGCTGCGTGACCAAATGGGCCATCGAGTTGGGCCCCTACACCATTTCTACCAGCCACGAACTGCCATCAAGTCCCAAGCAGTGGCCTACTTCCTCGTCGACTGGGCCGAGACCCAGTACCTGCCGCCAGCTCCAGACTCCACCCATTGGTGGATGCACTTTGATGGTTTGAAGATGCGCACTGGCATGGCAGCCGGCGTTGTCCTCACGTCTCCCAAAGGTGACAATCTTAGATACACATTGCAAATTCACTTCGCCGCCACCAAAAACGTGGCCGAGTATGAGGCGCTAGTACACGGCCTCTGGCTGGCCAAAGAGATCGGCATCTGCCGGATCTTGTGCTAAGGTGACTCCGACTTGGTGGTCCAATAATCGTCTGGGGACTGGGACTCCAACGGTGCAAATATGGCAAGTTATCGCTTCCTTGTTCAGCAACTCGGCGGATATTTTTAGGGGTGCGAGTTCCTTCACGTGCCATGGAACGAAAACGAGCCAGCTTATACCCTGGCACGGATTGGCTCCTCCCGTCAGGCAATACCAGCTGGCGTCTCCCTTCACTGCCTCCGCAAGCCGTCGATCAAGCCTTCTCCAGAATCCGAGTCTATCCTCGTGCCTTCAGCAGCCGGCCCGGGGACTTCGGCTGGTGGCACGGGGACTTCGGCAGTCGCACCCGGCCCGGGGCTGCAGCAACTGGCTCGAGGACTTCACCAAATGGCTCAGAAACTGTAGCAGCCGCACCCGGCCTGGGGAATTCCCAGCTCGGCCCCGGGGCGGCGACAGTCGGCCTAGAGACTTCAATAACACAACAAGCGGCGGCCGACCCCAACCCGCCACCTCCCAACCCAACTGCCCTAGTACAAGTGGCCATAGTGGCAGTAGAAGAAATTCAAGCACCGTCATGGGCACATCCCATCCTCAATTTTCTGGTCACCAGAGAACTGCCGGCCGACGAGATCTCGGCCCGGCAAGTGAAACGCCGAGCAGGAGCCTACACGATAGTAAACAGAGAGCTCGCCAGGCGCAGTGTGACCGGAGTCTTCCAACACTACGTAGAAGCAGAGAACAGTAAAGCAATCGTCAAAGACATCCATCAAGCCGAGTGTGGCCATCACGCAGCCTCCAGATCCCTTGTCGCCAAAGCTTTCCGCCATAGTTTCTTCTGGCCTACTGCTTTGGAAGACGCCAAGGAGTTGGTCAAGCATTGCAAAGGGTGGCAGAAGTTCATCTCCAAGCAACATCTACCGGCTTCTGCACTCAACACCATCCCCCTTACCTGGCCTTTTGCCGTGTGTGGGCTGGACATGGTGGGACCATTCAAGACAGCACGCGGCGGCGTGACCCATCTACTTGTTGCCGTGGACAAATTCACCACATGGATTGAAGCAAACCCAATCAAGAAACTGAATGGTCCGACTTCTATGTACTTCATTGCCGATATCACCGCCCGATACGGTGTGCCACACAGCATCATCACCGACAATGGCATGAATTTTGCCAAGGGAGCCTTGTCCCGTTTCTACGTTGCACAGGGCATCCGACTAGACTTGGCGTCCGTTACCCATCCGCAGTCAAACGACCAAGTCGAGCGAGCAGACGGCCTTATCCTCTCTAGCATCAAGCCCCGACTGGTCGAGCCGCTAGAGCGCTCGGCCAGCTGCTGGACCGATGAGCTGCTAGCCGTCCTGTGGAGCCTCCGCATCACTCCAAACAAATGAACCAGCTTCACTCCATTCTTCCTCATGTACGAGGCCGAGGCCATCATCCCAACTGACATTGAGTTCGACTCACCTAGTGTCACCATGTACACGGAGGCAGACGCGAAAGAAGCAATAGAAGACGGCGTTGATCTACTAGAAGAGGGCTGGCTATTAGCACTCAGCCGGTCCACCATCTACCAGCAGAGTCTGCGCCGCTACCACAGTTGGAAGGTCAAGCCAAGATCATTCCAAGAGGAAGACCTTGTGCTCCGGCCGATCCAGCGAACAGCCGGCCAACACAAGCTCTCAGCCCCTTGGGAAGGCCCGTTCATCATCAGGAAAGCTTTGGGCAATGACTCCTACTACCTCATCGATGAACAGAAGCCCGGAGGACAAACAAGAGATGACTCCAGCAAAAAATCGGAGCGCCCATGGAATGCAAATCTCCTCTGAAGATTTTACAGTTAAATACAGTATGAACCACACTATCTTTTGTATGTAGCGCTAAGACATCAAGACCCTCGTGGAGCACTCGGGGGCTACCTTCTTTATCTATATGACAAGTTCTATGTCTACGAATGTGCTATTTCCTTATTCTGCTAGGCACCGGGTTCGACCAGTCGGCCCAGGGGCTTGCCGGCTTGTACTATGTCAACGCTACCTGTAGTCGGACAAGTAGTGTGCCGGCACCTAAGCCCTCTCATGCCATTAGCCGCAGCTCGCAGAGCAACTATCCGACTGGCAAGAGTTAAAGGCAGGAAACGGTGCCCACACGAAAAATGGCTAAGGACCAAAGCATTCGCATAGGACAAGCCAGCTCCCCGCCTCGCCGACCGGCTGTTGAGCAGCTGGCCGGCCGGCTTCTACGACTTAAATTGCTACGCTCTACAAAGCCTAAGTACTTGCCTTCCCAAAACGACTAAGTACTTGACCCAGCCACAGATTGCAGAGCGGCTGTTCGATTGGCAAGACGGCAACCAAGGGAAGGCGGCAAAGGAAAAAGCCAAAAGAGCAGAAGAGCAAGGCAAGTTGGAAATCGGCAAAGATAATTTACATAGCAAAAGGCCCTTGGCCAGCATTCAACAGACTTTGAATACACCCCCAGCGGGTGGAACTGCGCAAATCTAACAAGTTTGTTCAAAAAAAGTACAAAACAAAAGAAAATATAACTTGGCCGCCTAGGCCAGAGGAGCAGCAGCTGAATCGGAGGGGTCAGCGAAGGTTGATGCTCCGGGTGGTGGAGCGGCCGCCTGGTTGGTCTTGGCCTGGTCAGTACCAGCGGCAGTCGACTCACCGGCATGCCGCCCGTTGGTTGACTTGGTCAAGATGAGGCTGGCTATCGCCTCCATCATCCGGCGCATCATCTTCACCGTCCTCGTCCTCGCCCTCCTCCTCTTCACCTTCATCGCTGGAGGCGATCTCCTCCAGTGAGTCGTCGCCGCCTTCTGGGTTGGTGCCTTGGTGCCCTCCTCATTTAGCTCTAGGAGGAAGACACTGGTGTCCGTGTACTCAGCTATCGCCGCGGCGCGATGGTAGAGCTCAAGTGCCAACGCCGCCAACTCCTTGACGAACTAGGCAACTGGGCTAGGCTCAGCCCAGGCTACAACCCCTTGATGAACTCCAAGGCCCGCCGTGCGCCTGCCCGGGCTGCGGAGCCCTTCCACTCCTCGAAGCGGCCGATGGCCACCTCTAACCAGTTGGAGGTCCGACTTGGGGTGCGCAGAATCGGAGTACCTGGCCAGAGGGCGGAGACCACCTGAGCTCAGGCGCGCTGCAGGTGGCGGAGCACTCGGTGGGCCTGTTGGAGACGAACTTGGATGGCAAGTAGCTGCTTGGCGAGGGTCTAAGGGGCGTTGGGTGCAATTTCTGCACCAGCCAGCCTTCGCTCGTCACGACGGGCCTCGATGGCTTGGTTGGCGGCAATGACATGACTAGGAAAATACTCTACATAAGAAGAAAAAAGAAATATGAAGTCAGAGGCCGGCTTGAACGAGAAGTCGGTGGACGGAATAAAGGGAAGAACGGCTTACCATCGAGCATGTCCTCGATCTGGCCGTAGACGTCGGTCAGAGCCTTCTCCCTGTCGACCTAGCTCGAGCGCTGAGTCTCGAACTCGGCTTCGAGTGCCTCTTCCGCATCCTTGAGCTTTCGCAGCGCCGCCTGGTGCTGGTCCGCCTGGTCAGCCAATTTCTTGGCCAGGCGGTCATGCTCCTGCTCCATCCAGTTGCGCTCCTCCTCCTTGGCGCGTAGCATGGTTTTGCGCTTCACCCAGCTGCTGCTGCAAGGCGGCATTTTCTCCCATGAAAGACGAAAACTAAAGGATAGTCAGCAAGATAGCAAAAGAAAAAAGAGTAGTTGCTGAAAGATCCAGCCCGACTGCACAGCAGTCGGCCCGAATCTCGGGGGTACACCCCGCAGGTGCGCCCCCACGTGTATAAGGATGAAGCACTTACTCCGGCTGTCGGTCAATTTAGAAGTCCGCTTGGCCAGCTCCCGGACGTGAGAGTTGAAGGCGGCCACACGGATGTTGTGATAGTACTGCAACCAAGACAAGAGAAGAAAGAAGAGGAGGTTAGCACTCGGAACTTACCTTAAGTTCCGAGCCGCCTGCTCAGCAGCCGGCCCGGAACTCGGGTGCTACACCCAGTGGGTGCGCTGGCGCGCCCCCACGGAAGATTCCAAGAAAAATACAATGATCAGAAACAAGTGATCAAGAGACATACCCGGATGGCGGCACGCGTCGCCACAAAATCCTTCGTTTATTGTTGGAGGGCGGCGCCTTGGGCCCGAAGGTGGGCCTACACATCATTAACGGCGTGGTTCAGCACGCTCATCCTGCCTCCAGGAGTCAATTCCGATGGGGCGGCGCTGTTGGCCTCGACGTTAGGGGCTGAAGAGCTCATGGCCCCAAGCTCCAGCAGCCGTGGCGCCGACGCCGCCTTCTCCGAGCGATGACGCCCTGGAGAGCGGACCACCAGGGTCGAA
Organism: Triticum urartu; assembly: GCF_003073215.2. Taxonomy (NCBI): domain Eukaryota; kingdom Viridiplantae; phylum Streptophyta; class Magnoliopsida; order Poales; family Poaceae; genus Triticum; species Triticum urartu. The sequence continues at coordinate 247,272,663 of NC_053027.1, read as the reverse complement.
CGCACCACCAACTCATTGCTAGCCGGTGGCGTCGGTGGCGCCTCAAGCCGACTGCATTGTGCATCTGCAGTTGGCGCTTGAAGGGGCTCCTCCACCCCCGAGACGACGGTGTTGCCTCCTCCGCCTTCCACAACCGGCTGTTCATCGCCAGCTCCTCCAGTCGGCACCGCGGTCCTTGGCGCCGGCAGGGCGGCGCGCAGGGGGGTGACTAGTTGCGGCGCCTGGACGGATGTGGATTTCTCCGCCTGCGGCTTGGCGACCGCGTCCACTCATTCCATAGCCACTTCGTTGTCCTGGGCCTTGGCGGCCACGTCGGCCTCTTCTTGTGCCACCTTGGCCGCCGCCGCCTTCTGCCGCTCAGCCTGCTCCCGCGCCTCCCGCGCATTCCACTCTATTGCCTCCTGGAGCTCGGCACGTGGGTCTATGCAGTGGGTGTTGGCAGAGCTCTCCATCCCCCGATGATGGAAGCAGAGGCCAACCGCTCAAGAGAGAGCTGGGCCCTGTTCATATAAGACAAGAAGAAATCCAGAAAGAATTTTTGCAAGAAAGGCAAAGGGAAAAATGCGAGGGGAGTCAAAGTTCTTACGCGGACACCGTTGGGGGCTACTTCGGGGCCCTTTGGAATTGGGCTGCCTTCGCGGCAGCCTCATGCCTCCTGGTCACGGTGGCCGGGTTCCTCGGCTTCTTTGGCCGGCTGCCGAATAGCAGCTTGGTGGCTCGGCGCTTCTGTGCACCGCCTGGTGTAGTCGGTGCGGCTGACGAGCTCGCGCCCGCCTTGTTAGCATCGTGAGGACGGTGTGGTTCATCTTCCTCCTCATCATCATCCGGCCATGCCTCGACGCCGCCTCCTCCAGAGCTGCCTGCTCCGCTGCCACCGCCTGTGGCGTCCTCCTCCTCCAAGGTGGCCGCCCCCATGTCAGGGTCGTCCATGTCGCTCATGGTATGGTCCGGCAGGTACTCTTGGCCCTCCTCCAAGGCGTCGGCTGCCGACTGGGATGTGAGGATCTGCCCAAGTGATCGACTGATCAAGTGGCAAAAAGCAGAACTCGGCAGATGAAGAGAAAAATAATTAAGGACTTACCATAAGCGGAGGGTTTGCATGGGAGTAGGGCCGCTTGTAGAACTGCCACTCTTCCTCCGAGAGATTGCAGTTCCAAATGAAGTTCACCAGGTGGGCCACCTTTGCCTCCGGCATCTCCTTGGTGCACATTCGGCACGGGTCTCGGTGCTCGCTCATCCGCCTGATCAAGTGAGGCCGGATTTGGAGGGGGAGCACCCGGCGCACCACGAAGGTGGTTAGCTGGTCCGAGGCCTTCAGGCCTTCCGACTCCGTCATCTCCCGGAGCCGAGCGATGCCGGCAAGGGAGGCAGCCGAGAGCACCTTCGGCTTGAAGGTCCAGTTGGTGCGGGGCTCGACTGGCGGGCCGTCCTTATATGCCGGCCATATAAGTCGTACTCCAGGTGGACATTCTTCACGTAGATGTATGACCGCTGCCACAGCTTGACCGACTGCGTCAAGCTAATGGTCGGGAAGCAGTTCCTGACACCCAGACGATGCATCGTGACGAAGGCGCCGCACTAGGCCGCCCCGTTCTTGGCGGTGGTGCCGAGTTTGGTGTAGAAGAATTCCCCCCATAGGGTTACGAAGCTCTCATAGAGGGTGCCGAGGAAGCTCTCACAGAGGGTTACGAAGAACGACAGCAATACTACCGTGTTTGGCGTTAGGTGGTGCGGCTGGAGGTGGTAGAAGTGGAGGAAGGCACGGAGGAAGTCGCTCGCTGCCAGACCGAGGCCACGGATGGAGTGCGAGTGGAAGACGACGCGCTCGCCTTCCTGCGACGCCGGCAAGATTTTCTCTTCGGGCGGAGGTCGTGCCCGGACGTAGTTCTCGCCGGGTAGCCGCCGCGTCTGACGGAGGAAGGTGATGTGGTCTTCATGGACATTGGAACCGTCCCAAGCTCCGACCCCCGCCATGGGGCTTGGACTCGATGGAGACACGGAATGATGGCGAGCGAGCGGACCCGCGGTGGAGCGACAGCGCTACGGGGGAGACGCGCTCGGCGACTAGGAGCTGCGGCGGCGCTTCAGCAAGACGCGGGAGCACAATGGCGGCAACAAGAAGAAGAAGGAAGAGGGGAGGGGAGGGTGTGCGTGCATCTGCCACGCCCTCCACCCACTACTTATAGCCCCACACGGCGAAGCCAAAGGGGCGAGAACGTGGGCGTCGTGGGATTAACTGCGCCCACAACCCCATGACCCCGATTTAACCCTGTCGCTCGCGTGGGCTGGCAGGCCGGCCTGGTTTGCTAGTGACGCATGGCACGCAGACAGCGGGTGGCAAGACTACCGCCTGGCTGGTGCGCCACCCGGCTCCCGTCATGACGTTTCAAAACCATCAGGCGGTCCGCCAGGTTGCGGCCGGCTTGTACCAGTCAGTGCTTTGAAAGGCGGACGGAACAAGATCACCAGATCACTCGGAATAAGAAGCTGCTGAGGCTCCTCGCTTTCTCAGCAGTGGTGCCCCACCAGCTTTGGGGACTACAGTTAGAGTAAATGACCACGAGTAGCCTCATTTGCTCCCCATGGCGATTCAAGACATTGCGCCCGGGTGCACCCCTCAAGACCCAAGGACGAAGTACCGCCTTCTTGGGGCCGGCTGGTAGAGGCGGCCGACTGTGAGAGGGTGGCACTCTTTAGAAGAAAGCCATGAGACGGGCGGACTCCTGGCAGGCGGCCTCCAGAGAGGCCGGCTCCTAGCAGGCGGCCCCTAATGCCCTCAAAGTTTGCACCACATTATGGCGAGGAGATGGGTATGGCTACAGTACCGTCTTCCACCCCCGAATCCAGGGCGAAGCCTGGCCACAGTGCAGCATACCGGATGGACTTCCCCGTCCAGCGCGGCACTATTGCCACGCAACCCATGACATCACTCATGGCAGAGTAGGCCATGCCCCCACTACGGTCTGTCGGTATGGCCCGCAGGAGGCGGGCCCTACCTATCCGTGAGAAGCCAGAAGGTGGCAAGCCTGGACCAGTCGGCGCGAGGGGAGGCCGACTGCTAGCAGGAGGCCCTCCCCTTCGCTCAAAGTTTGGGCGCCATTAATCAAAAGAGACGAGGAGTGGCTACAGTCAACGCCCACCAGGTGGCGGCACTATAGCCATGCCTTCCCCGACAAAGCACACATCATCAGTGGCATCGCCACAATGTTAAGCTGCCAGGAGGACCCTCTAGCGGCGGGCAAGGCCTGTCAGCAAAGTACAAGACAACCGGCGGGACCCACCAGGCGGCGGGCCCCAGCGGTCGGTGGAGAAGCCGGCGACCATAGACGCTGATAGCCGGGTCATACACCCAGCCAGATTACCGTTGTACCCCTGGGGGTAGGCCTATATAAATCCCCCAGGGCACCCATGCAAAGGGTTCAGACTTTAGTGCACACAGACACACCCATGGAGAGAGGAAGCGAGGGCTAGTCTTGTTCCTCTTTCCCCTCTAGATAAATAGCTCAAGGAGCAAGCTTGTAGCCACCATTCTTGCTTGAGTGATCATGCGGAGACCCCGCAGAGCAGGACTAGGCGTGTTATCTCCTAGGAGAGCCCCCAACCTAGGTAAAGTTCACCGGCGTACGTGTCTATTCCTCATCCCGTTTCCTAGGACCGGCAACGTCTTACTATCCCCCACCATGATAAGCCATCCTTTTGTATATGCCGCACGACACCCCCGACACTTGGCATTTGAATCTGGATTTGGGTTTGGTTTGAAACAAAGTGAGGATTAGCAAAATAATTATGATGACATGGCATCATTAGGCATGCCATTACTGTAGCATATCTACCGGGGTGTTATAGTTTTCTTGTTTTTGATAGTTCTTTTAATTAATGTTTAATGTTAGTCCCCAGTTGTTAGTGTTTTTAATATGTGACCTTCTTGGTTTTGTGTCTTTGGACTCCTTTTTTTGTATTGTTAGTGTTCATAGCTGACCTTGTTTTTTTACATTATCTGAACTTCTACCTTGAAATGTTAGTGTTAATAGCTGACCTTGTATATTTACTGTCTTTGACTTCCATGTTATCTTTGTTGTCAAGCTTGACCTTCTTTATTAATAGTATCTCAACTTCTTATTGTGTGTTATTGTTCACATTTGACCATCTATGTTTATTGTCTTTGGACTTCCTTCATATGTGTATATGTCAAAGTTGACCTTCCTTACTTAGTGAATCTGAACTTCTTCTAATTGCACATTGTTCTACATTCTCCTCTAGTCTTTTTGTTTTTTATGTTTTGCATGATTTTTGTAGGCTGTTGATGATGGTGTTGGAGAAGATGTTATTTTACCTAAAAGTGCAACTGCTCCTCTGCATGAATCTGCTCCTGCAAGTGATTTCATTGTGGCTGGGTTCATGACAATGTTTCTAAGGTAGTATCTTACTTATCCATTTGCTTCCTTCTTCTTTTACTTCGTGTTTTTTTGCTATGTTCTCATTTTTATTGAGTTTTGTTGTTGTTGCAGATTGACAATATTAATGTTGCTTCAAAAAAGCCTACAGACAAAGATGTGTCAGACATTGGCTGCTCCAATGGGCTTGATCAAACTGAACATCATTCTTCCATTGGTGATGGGTTTTTTTATGCTGAGTAGGGCAAGTCAGCTGGAGGTGATACCATCATTAATGCCAGCAGTTCTGAGGAAGATTCCATCGAGGAAGCTGTTGAGACTAGTAGTGCTCATGCAGGACCGGCGTAGTCTCCTGCAACAGAGCCATCACTGTTGGTAAACGTAGCATGCAATTTAAAAAAAATTCCTACGCTCATGCAAGATCTATCTAGGAGATGCATAGCAATGAGAGGGGGAGAGTGTGTCTACATACCCTCGTAGACTGAGAGTGGAAGCGTTTGACAACGCGGTTGATGTAGTCAAACTTCTTCTCTCTCCGACCGATCAAGCACCGAACGTACAACACCTCCGAGTTCTGCACATGTTCAGCTCGATGACGTCCCTCAAACTCTTGATCCAGCAAAGTTTCGAGGAAGTAGACAAGTTCCGTTAGAATGACGACGTGGTGACGGTGATGGTGATGTGATCCGCATAGGGCTTCACCTAAGAACTACGAGAATATGACCGAGGTTGTAATTTGTGGAGGGAGGCGCTGCACACGGCTAACAGATGTTGATGTGTGTTCTAGGCGCCTCCCCCTCATATATATAGGTGGGAGGGAGAGGGAGTAGCCAGGGGGCGCCCCAAGTAGGAGGAATCCTACTTGGGGCCCTTGTCCAATTCGCCCCCCTTTCCTTTTTCACTGGAGGGGAAAGGAAAGAGGAGGGAGGAGGGAAGGAAGGGGGAGGCCAAATCCCTCCGCTTCCTTCTCTCTTCCCCCCTTTCCTTTCCCCTCCGGTGCGGTCCATATGGGGGGCGCAGGAGCCGCTGCTGGCTACTGCATTTCCCCTCTTGGCCCATTAGGCCCATATCTTTGCCGGGGGTGCCCGGGACCCATTTCCGGTGACCCGATATGTACCCGGCACCCTAGGAACACTTCCGGTGTCCGAATACTATCATACTATATATCAATCTTTACCTCTCGGCCATTTCGAGACTCCTCATCATGTCTGTGATCTCATCCGAGACTCTAAACAATATTCGGTCACCAAAACACATACTCATATAATACAAAATCATCATCGAACATTAAGCGTGCGGACCCTATGGGTTCGAGAACTATGTAGACATGACAGAGACATCTCTTCGGTCAATAACCAATAGTGGAACCTGGATCCTCATATTGGATCCTACATTTTCTACGAAGATCTTTATCGGTTGAACTGTAATGACAACATACGTTATTCCCTTTGTCATCGGTATGTTACTTGTCCGAGATTCGATCATCAGTATCTTCATACCAAGTTCAATCTCGTTACCAGAAATCTCTTTACTCGTTCCGTAATATATCATCCTTCAACTAAATCATTAGTTACATTGCTTGCAAGGCTTCTTATGATTTGTGGAGGGAGGCGCTGCACACGGCTAATAGATGTTGATGTGTGTTCTAGGCGCCTCCCCCTCATATATATAGGTGGGAGGGAGAGGGAGCAGCCAGGGGGCGCCCCAAGTAGGAGGAATCCTACTTGGGGCCCTTGTCCAATTCGCCCCCCTTTCCTTTTTCACTGGAGGGGAAAGGAAAGAGGAGGGAGGAGGGAAGGAAGGGGGAGGCCAAATCCCTCCGCTTCCTTCTCTCTTCCCCCCTTTCCTTTCCCCTCCGGTGCGGCCCATATGGGGGGCGCAGGAGCCGCTGCTGGCTACTGCATTTCCCCTCTTGGCCCATTAGGCCCATATCTTTGCCGGGGGTGCCCGGGACCCATTTCCGGTGACCCGATATGTACCCGGCACCCTAGGAACACTTCCGGTGTCCGAATACTATCATACTATATATCAATCTTTACCTCTCGGCCATTTCGAGACTCCTCATCATGTCTGTGATCTCATCCGGGACTCTAAACAATATTCGGTCACCAAAACACATACTCATATAATACAAAATCATCATCAAAAATTAAGCGTGCGGACCCTATGGGTTTGAGAACTATGTAGACATGACAGAGACATCTCTCCGGTCAATAACCAATAGTGGAACCTGGATCCTCATATTGGATCCTACATTTTCTACGAAGATATTTATCGGTTGAACTGTAATGACAACATACGTTATTCCCTTTGTCATCGGTATGTTACTTGTCCGAGATTCGATCATTAGTATCTTCATACCAAGTTCAATCTCGTTACCAGAAATCTCTTTACTCATTCCGTAATATATCATCCTTCAACTAAATCATTAGTTACATTGCTTGCAAGGCTTCTTATGATTTGTGGAGGGAGGCGCTGCACACGGCTAATAGATGTTGATGTGTGTTCTAGGCGCCTCCCCCTCATATATATAGGTGGGAGGGAGAGGGAGCAGCCAGGGGGCGCCCCAAGTAGGAGGAATCCTACTTGGGGCCCTTGTCCAATTCGCCCCCCTTTCCTTTTTCACTGGAGAGGAAAGGAAAGAGGAGGGAGGAGGGAAGGAAGGGGGAGGCCAAATCCCTCCGCTTCCTTCTCTCTTCCCCCCTTTCCTTTCCCCCTCCGGTGCGGCCCATATGGGGGGCGCAGGAGCCGCTGCTGGCTACTGCATTTCCCCTCTTGGCCCATTAGGCCCATATCTTTGCCGGGGGTGCCCGGGACCCATTTCCGGTGACCCGATATGTACCCGGCACCCTAGGAACACTTCCGGTGTCCGAATACTATCATACTATATATCAATCTTTACCTCTCGGCCATTTCAAGACTCCCCATCATGTCTGTGATCTCATCCGGGACTCTAAACAATATTCGGTCACCAAAACACATACTCATATAATACAAAATCATCATCGAACATTAAGCGTGCGGACCCTATGGGTTCGAGAACTATGTAGACATGACAGAGACATCTCTCCGGTCAATAACCAATAGTGGAACCTGGATCCTCATATTGGATCCTACATTTTCTACGAAGATCTTTATCGGTTGAACAGTAATGACAACATACGTTATTCCCTTTGTCATCGGTATGTTACTTGTCCGAGATTCGATCATCAGTATCTTCATACCAAGTTCAATATCGTTACCGGAAATCTCTTTACTCGTTCTGTAATATATCATCCTGCAACTAAATCATTAGTTACATTGCTTGCAAGGCTTCTTATGATGTGCATTACTGAGAGGGCCCAGAGATACCTCTCCGATACTCGGAGTGACAAATCCTAATCTCGATCTATGCCAAGCCAACAAACACCTTCGGAGATACCTGTAGAGCATCTTTATAATTACCTTGTTATGTTGTGACATTTGATAGCTCACAAGGTATTCCTCCGATATCTGGGAGTTGCATAATCTCATAGTCAAAGGAACATGTATATGACATGAAGAAAGTAGTAGCAATAAAACTGAACGATCAATATGCTAAGCTAACGGATGGGTCTTGTCCATCACATCATTCTCCTAATGATGTGATCCCGTTCATCAAATGACAACACATTTCCATGGTTAGGAAACGTAACCATCTTTGATTAAGGAGCTAGTCTAGAAAAAGGGAATGATAACTAGGTAATAAAATTCATCAAAGGGCTTACTCGGGACACGGTGTTTTGTCTATGTATCCACACATGTATCAAGTTTCCGGTTAATAAAATTCTAGCATGAATAATAAACATTTATCATGATGTAAGGAAATATAAAATAACAACTTTATTATTGCCTCTAGGGCATATTTTCCTTCAGTCTCCCACTTGCACTAGAGTCAATAATCTAGATTACATTGTAATGATTCTAACACCCATGGAGTCTTGGTGTCGATTAAGTTTGCTCATGGAAGAGGCTTAGTCAATGGGTCTGCCACATTCAGATCCGTATGTATGTTGCAAATCTCTATGTCTCCCTCCTTGACTTGATAACGGATGGAGTTGAAGCGTATTTTGATGTGTTGGGTTCTTTTGTGAAATCTGGATTTCTTTGCTAAGGCAATTGCTCCAGTATTGTCACAAAAGATTTTCATTGGACCCGACGCACTAGGTATTACACCTAGATCGGATTTGAACTCCTTCATCCAGACTCCTTCATTTGTTGCTTCCGAAGCAGCTATGTACTCCGCTTCACACGTAGATCCCGCCATGACGCTTTGCTTGGAACTACACCAACTTACAGCTCCAGCATTTAATATAAATATGTATCCGGTTTATGACTGAGAGTCATCCGGATCATTGTCAATGCTAGCATCGACGTAACCATTTACGTCGAGCTCTTTGTCACCTCCATAAGAGAGAAACATATCCTTAGTCCTTTTCAGGTACTTCAGGATGTTCTTGACCATTCTCTAGTGATCCCCTCCTATATTACTTTGGTACATCCTTGCTAAACTTATAGCAAGGGACACATCAGGTTTGGTACACAACATAGCATACATGATAGAACCTATGGCTGAGGCATTGGGAATGACATTCATTTTCTCTCTATCTTCTGCAGTGGTCGGGCATTGAGTCTAACTCAATTTCACACCTTGTAACACAGGTAAGAACCCTTTCTTTGACTGATCCATTTTAAACTTTTTCAAAACTTTATGAAGGTATGTGCTTTGTGAAAGTCCAATTAAGCGTCTTGATCTATCTGTATAGATCTTGATGTCCAATATATAAGCAGCTTAACCGAGGTCTTTCATTGAAAAACTTTTATTCAAATATCCATTTATGCTATCCAGAAATTCTACATCATTTCCAATCAACAATATGCCATCCACATATGATAATAGAAATGTTGCAGAGCTCCCGCTCACTTTCTTGTAAACACAGGCTTCTCCAAAAGTATGTATAAAACCATATGCTTTGATCACCTCATCAAAGCTTATATTCCAACTCCGAGATGATTGCACCAGTCCATAGATGGATCGCTGGAGCTTGCACATTTTGTTAGCACCTTTAGGATCAAAAAAACTTCTGGTTGCGTCATATACAACTCTTCTTTAAGAAATCCATTAAGGAATGCAGTTTTGACGTCCATTTGCCAGATCTCATAATCATAAAATGCGGCAATTGCTAACATGATTGGACAGACTTAAGCATCGCTACGGGCGAGAAAGTCTCATCATAGTCAACTCCTTGAACTTATCAAAAACCTATCACGATAGGTCAAGCTTTGTAGACAGTAATATTACCATCAGCATCAGTCTTCTTCTTGAAGATCCATTTATTCTCTATGGCTCACCGATCATCCGGCAAGTCAATCAAAGTCCATACTTTGTTCTCATACATGGATCCCATCTCATATTTCATGGCCTCAAGCCATTTATCAGAATCTGGGCTCATCATCGCTTCTTCATTGTTCGTCGGTTCATCATGGTCTAGTAACATGACTTCCAGAACTGGGTTACTGTACCACTCTTGTGCAGAACGTGCTCTGGTTGACCTACGAGGTTCGGTAGTAACTTGATCTGAAGTTTCATGATCATTATCATTATCTTCCTCTCTAGTTCGTGTAGACATCACGGGAACAGTTTTCTGTGATGAGCTACTTTCCAATTCGAGAGAAGGTACAATTACCTCATCAAGTTCTACTTTCCTCCCACTCACTTCTTTCGAGAGAAACTCCTTATCTAGAAAGGATCCATTCTTAGCAACAATGATCTTGCCTTCAGATCTGTGGTAGAAGGTGTACCCAATAGTTTCTTTTGGGTATCCTATGAAGACACGCTTCTCCGATTTTGGTTCGAGCTTATTAGGCTGAAGCTTGTTCACATAAGCATCGCAACCCCAAACTTTAAGAAACGACAGCTTAGGTTTCTTGCCAAACCATAGTTCAGACGGTGTCGTCTCAACATATTTAGACGGTGCCCTATTTAATGTGAATGTACTTGTCTGTAATGCATAACCCCAAAACGCTAGTGGTAAATTGGTAAGAGACATCATAGATCGCGCCATATATAATAAAGTAGGGTTACGACATTCGGACACACCATTATGATGTGGTGTTCTAGGTGGCATGAGTTGTAAATCTATTCCACATCGTTTTAAATGAAGGCCAAACTGGTAACTCAAATATTCGCCTCTGTGATCACATCTTAGAAACTTTATTTTCTTGTTATGATGATTCTCCACTTCACTCTGAAATTCTTTGAACTTTTCAAATGTTTCAGACTTGTGTTTCATTAAGTAGATATACCTATATCTACTAAAATCATCTGTGAAGGTCAAAAAGTAATGATACCCGTCGCAAGCCTAGATACTCATCGGACCGCATACATCGGTATGTATTATTTCCAATAAGTCATTAGCTCACTCCATTCTTCCAGAGAATGGAGTTTTAGTAATCTTGCCCATGAGGCATGGTTCGCAACTATGAAATGATTCCTAATCAAGTGATTCCAAAAGCCCAGCTGCATGGAGTTTCTTCATGCGTTTTACACCAATATGACCTAAACGGTAGTGCCACAAATATGTTGCACTATCATTATCAACTTTGCACCTTTTGGCATCAATATTATGAACATGTGTATCACCACAATCGAGATTCAATAAAAATAGACAATTCTTCAAGGGTGCATGACCATAAAATATATTACTCATATAAATAGAACAACCATTATTCTCTGATTTAAATGAATAACCATCTCGCATCAAGCAAGATCCAGATATAATATTCATGCACAACGCTAGCACCAAATAACAACTATTCAGGTCTAAAAGTGATCCGGAAGGTAGATGTAGAGGTAGAGTGCCGACGGCGATCACATCGACCTTGGAACCATTCTCGACGCGCATCGCCACCTCGTCCTGAGACAATCTTCGCTTAACCCGTAGCCTCTATTTCGAGTTACAAATATGAGCAACCAAACCAGTATCAAGTACCCAGGCACTACTACGAGCATTAGTAAGGTACACATCAATAACATGTGTATCAAATATACCTTTGTTCACTTTTCCATCCTTCTTATCCGCCAAATAGTTGGGGCAGTTCCGCTTCGAGTGACCAGTCCTTTTGTAGTAGAAGCACTTAGTTTCAGGCCTGGGTCCAGACTTGGGCTTCTTCCCATGAGTGCAACTTGCCTGCCATTCTTCTTGAAGTTCCCCTTCTTTCCCTTGCACTTTTTCTTGAAACTAGTGGTCTTGTTAACCATCAACACTCGATGCTCCTTCTTGATTTCTAACTCTGTAGATTTGAGCATAGTGAAGAGCTCGGGAATTGTCTTATCCATCCCTTGCATATTACAGTTCATCACAAAGCCTTTGTAGCTTGGTGGCAGTGATTGAAGAACTCTATCAATAATACTATCAACTGGAAGATTAACTCCCAGCTAAGTAAAGTGATTATGATATCCAGACATTCTAAGTATGTATTCACTCAGAGAACTGTTCTCCTCCATCTTGTAACTGTAGAACTTGTTGGAAACTTCATATCTCTAAGCTCAGGCATTTCCTTGAAATATTACCTTCAACTCCTGGAACATCTCACATGGTCCATGACGTTCAAAACGTCTTTGAAGTCCCGATTATAAGCCATAAAGCATGGCACACATAACTATCGAGTAGTCATCAGATCGAGCTTGCCCGAAGTTCATAACATTAGCATCTGCTCCTGCAGTAGGCCTTTCACCTAGCGGTGCATCAAGGACATAATTCTTCTATGCAGCAATGAGGATAATCCTCAAGTTACGGACCAAGTCCGTGTAGTAGCTACCATCATCTTTCAACTTAGCTTTCTCTAGGAACACATTAAAATTCAAGGGAATGGCAGCACGGGCCATTAATCTACAACATAGATATGCAAAAACTATCAGGAGTAAGTTCATGATAAATTAAGTTCAATTAATCATATTACTTAAGAAATTCCACTTAGATTGACATCGCTCGAGTCATCTAACTGATACGTGATCCAAAACAACTAAACCATGTCCGATCATCATGTGAGATGGAGTAGTCTTCAATGGCGAACATCTCTATGTTGATCATATCTACTATATGATTCACGTTCGACCTTTCGGTCTCTAGTGTTCCAAGGTCATGTCTGTACATGCTACGCTCGTCAAGTTTAACCCGAGTATTCTGCATGTGCAAAACTGTGTTGCACCCGTTGTATGTGAATGTAGAGCCTATCACACCCGATCGTCACGTGGTGTCTCAGCACGATGAACTGTCGCAACGGTGCATACTCAGGGAGAACACTTATACCTTGAAATTTTATTAAGGCGTCATTGTGGGAGTCCTGGATTAGGGGGTCTCCGGACAGCCGAACTATCTCCATTGGCTGGACTATTAGACTATGAAGATACCGGATTGAAGACTTCATCTCATGTCCGGATGGGACTCTACTTGGCGTGGAAGGCAAGCTAGGCAATACGGATATGTGTATCTCCTCCTTTGTAACCAACCTTGTGTAACCCTAACCCTCTCCGGTGTCTATATAAACCGGAGGGTTTTAGACCGTAGGACACAACAACCACAACATACAATCATACCATAGGCTAGCTTCTAGGGTTTGGTTTAGCCTCTCCGATCTCTTGGTAGATCTACTCTTGTACTACCCATATCATCAATATTAATCAAGCAGGACATAGGGTTTTACCTCCATCAAGAGGGCCTGAACCTGGGTAAAACATTGTGTCCCCTGCCACCTATTACCATCCGCCTTAGACGCACAGTTCGGGCCCCCTACCCGAGATTCGCTGGTTTTGGCACCGACATTGGTGCTTTCATTGAGAGTTCCTCTGTGTCGTCGCCGTTAGGCTTGATGGCTCCTACTATCATCAATAGCGATGCAGTCCAGGGTGAGACTTTTCTCCCCGAACAGATCTTCGTGTTCGGCAGCTTTGCACTATGGGCCAATTCGCTTGGCCATCTGGAGCAGATTGAAAGTTACGCCCCTGTCCACCAGGTCAGGTTTGGAAGCTTAAACTACACGACCGATATCAGGGGAGACTTGATCTTCGACGGATCTGAGCCTCTTCCTTGTGGGTCACGCAGTCACGATGAGTACGATTTAGCTCTACCATCAGACAGTGTTTAGGAGATCGCACAGGCAGCCGCCCCGACCCTCAATTCAGAGCCAGTTGCGCCATCCGTGGACGGGTGGATGGACCCCGCCACGGAGGCCTTACCCTTCGCGGCGATCGAGCCAAACATCGACCTTACCTTGCACGAGAGCCGTGTTGATAAACTACCGGATCCCTCTCCAGCCACAGACTCCGAACCGCCCACGCCCGTTCCTATCGAATCCGATTGGGCACCGATCATGGAGTTTACCTCCACGGATATTTTTCAGCACTCGCTCTTGGGCGACATACTAAACTCATTAGGGTCTCTCTCCTTGTCAGGAGGATCCTGGCCGAACAATGTCCGGCAAGACTGGGATGCGGACGATGAAGAAATTTGCGGCCCACCCACCACCCACTTAGTAGCCACTTTCGATGACTTAACCGACATGCTCGACTTCGACTCCGAAGACAACGATGGTATGGACGACGATGCGGGAGACGAAGAGGAACCACTGCCCACAGGGCTCTAGAGAGCCACCTCATCATACGATATATACATGGTGGATACACCCAAAGAAGGCAATGGCGACGAGATAGCGGAGGATGACCCCTCCAAGAAGCAACCCAAGCGCCGACGTCAGCGGCGCCGCTCTAAGTCCCGCCAAAGCAAAAGTGGCGATACCGTCACAGGAGATAATAACACTCTGGTTAGTGCCAAAGACAACAACAATCCCCTCCAGCAAGATTTAGAGCAGGAGGATGGAGAAGCCAGCCCTCCTGAGACAGCGGAAGATGGAGAGACGGAGGATGATAATTACATGCCCCCCCTCCGAAGACGAGGCAAGCCTCGGCGACGACGAATTTGTCGTGCTAGAGGATCCCGTCGAACAAGAGCGCTTCAAACGCCGGCTTATAGCCATGGCAAATAGCCTTAAGAAAAAGCAGCAGCAGCTTGAAGCTGATCAAGATCTGCTAGCTGACAAATGGACTGAATTCCTCGCGGCCAAGGAATATAAACTCGAGCGCCCCTCCAAGAGTTACCCAAAATGCAGCTTGCTACCCCAACTGGAGGAAGAAGCGTATGACGCCGCTGACCGGCCACCTCGTGGCCGCGATAGAGAGGCATTCCAGCCAAAAACTCAGCCCGCACCCCGACGCCATTCAAATAAAAAGGCATGGGGAGATACGCCAGACCTGCGAGACATATTGGAGGACAAAGCAAAGCATGCAAGATCGATCTATGGATCACAGGGGCGCGCCACTATGCGAGACGATAAAAGTCACGCCGGATAAAGTAAAAGTAAATCCAGCCAGGCCGAACATAGCGGGCAAGACCCATTCGAGCTGCGTCGCGATATAACCCAATACAGAGGCGCCGCACACCCCTTATGCTTCACAGACGAAGTAATGGATCATCAAATTCTAGAAGGTTTCAAACCTGTAAATATTGAATCATACGATGGCACAACAGATCCCGCGGTATGGATCGAGGATTTCCTCCTCCACATCCACATGGCCCGCGGTGATGACTTACACGCCATCAAATACCTCCCACTAAAGCTTAAGGGACCAGCGCGGCATTGGCTTAACAGCTTGCCAGCAGAGTCCATCAGCTGTTGGGAAGATCTGGAAGCCGCATTCCTCGACAACTTTCAGGGCACTTATGTGCGGCCACCAGATGCCGATGACTTGAGCCACATAATTCAGCAGCCAGAAGAATCGGTCAGGCAATTCTGGACTCGGTTCCTAACAAAGAAAAATAAAATTGTCGACTGTCCGGATGCAGAGGCCCTAGCGGCGTTCAAACACAACATCCGTGACGAATGGCTAGCCCGGCACCTTGGTCAGGAAAAGCCGAAATCTATGGCATCCCTCATGACACTCATGACCCGCTTTTGTGCGGGAGAAGACAGCTGGCCGGCTCGCAGTAATAACATATCAAAGAACCATGGTACTTCAGATACCAAGGACGGCAATAGCAGGTCATGTCGCAACAAACATAAGCGCCGCATTAACAGCGATAAAACCGAGGATACGGCAGTCAATGCCGGATTCAAAGGTTCTAAACCCGGTCAGCGGAAAAAGCCATTCAACCAAAGTACGACAGGCCCGTCCAGCTTGGACTGTATACTCTCGATCGCTCGTGTCAAATACACGGCACCCCAGAAAAGCCAGCCAATCACACCAACAGGGATTGTTGGGTGTTCAAGCAGGCCGGCAAGTTAATTGCCAAAAACAAGGACAAGGGGCCACATAGCAATGACGAGGAGGAGCCCCGGCAGCCACACACCGGAGGACAGAAGAGGTTTCCCCCACAAGTGCGGACGGTGAACATGATATACGCAAGCCACATCCCCAAGAGGGAGCGGAAGCGTGCGCTCAGGGACGTATATGCGTTGGAGCCAGTCGCCCCAAAGTTCAACCCATTGTCCTCCTATCCAACCACTTTCGATTTAAGGGCGTCATTCCAGGCATAGAGGCCCATTGCATAGGCTCAATTACACTGGAAGTAGTATTCGGATCCTCGGGTAACTTCCGAAGCGAAGTGTTAATCTTCGATATAGTCCCGTTCCGCAGTGGTTATCATGCACTGCTCGGGCGAACCGCATTCGCGAGATTCAATGCGGTACCGCATTATGCATACCTCAAGCTCAAGATGCCAGGACCTCGCGGGGTTATTACAGTCAATGGAAACACATAACGCTCTGTCCGAACGGAGGAGCACACCACGAACCTCGTAGCAGAAGCCCAAAGCAGCCTCTCAAGGCAATCCACCAGTTCGGCACTTCAAGACCCGGACACCTTCAAGCACGCTCGGAGCAATCGGCAACTAGACCTCCTAGCGCGATCTGAGCTCGCGTAGCAATGCGGCCCCCACCCCAGTCCCAGCCAAACGACGAAACTCGTGCCACGCATACACAATTACGCATTAAAAATACCATGGGCACAGGTGGGGAGGGGGGCACAACTGCGGCACGCCCCAAGACGCGGCTTAAACCGCACTAGGGGCTTCCCGTTTGGTTATTTTTCTCTTTTTCAGGACCTTAATCTCTGGAAACCCTGTCCAGCAGCACTATTGCCGAACACATGATGCAGCAACCAAGGAGGCAAAAAGCTATGTCACACCATGGAATTCCCAGGTGGATTACAATAACGAGCGGAATATTTGATTTAATAATGTTCCTCAGCTTGCCCTTGGAAGGGAGATAGTCCTACTCTTTGCTTATCACACCATCTGTATCATTCTGCTTTAAACGCACCTTTTCGAATAAACAATGCATAACATTGTGACTATTATTGCATTCTTGTTATATATATGTGTTCATTAATGAAACCTTGCAACAGTACACTTTGGTACAGCCAATACACCAGGGGCTTACGTACCCCACAGTATGGTGTGAAAAGTCCGAACACTTTCACAAGTGTGGCACCCCGAACTTATAACATTATATGCATCAGCTCCAAATCATGTCTTTGGTCAAATGTTGGGTTTGCCCGGCTCCTATGTTTTGGTACCTTACGTTCCGCTCTATTGGCTAAGGTAGCGCTAGGAGAACTACTGCAATTGTGCATCGGTTCTGCTGGGCTAAAGCACCTCAGTAGAGAAAGCTAAAACTGACTGTCACGATAAGGCGAGAGACTGGTCGCTGTTCGGCGAGGTTTTCGAGTCCCTAAAGACTTATGCCGCTTAGAGCGAGGGGCCGGCCCTGTCCGGCTAAAAGGCATTTATCCTGACCCGAATTCAGCCTTTCGAATACCAGGGGCTTCGCCAAAATTTAAAATTATAGAATTCTATGGCTAAGTGAGAGTGATAAAGCATTATTAGTCCGGTTGCCTTGTTCGTTGTGCTGAGAACCTCCCTCGAAGGACCCAAACATGGGAACAAGAGTGCTTAGGTTTATCCCAAACACCCCAGCACTCGTGGCATGGGGGCAGAAGCCGAGGACTAGCCATCTCTCAGATTGGATTAACAGCCAAACAGAAGGTAATATTTTAAATTCACACAAGCGTTGCATAGCGCATATGAAACAAGTTTTCATCATACATGATCACACGAGCAAGTTTACTCAAATATTACATCCTTTGAACATTCATCCACTACAAGACGGGCACCCTTCAGGACACCCTCATAATAAATTTCGGGGTGGAGATGCTCCTTGCCCTGCGGCTGTCCCTCCTTGATCACCTTCACGGCGTCTAGCTTGGCCCATTGCACCTTCACGCGGGCAAAAGCCCAGCGTGCACCTTTGATGCAGACAAACCGCTTGACGACCTACAGCCGTGGGCAGGCGTCCACAAGCCGGCTCACCAGGCCAAAGTAACTGTTCGGAAGGGCGTCGCCAGGCCACAGCCGGACAATAAAGCTCTTCATGGCCTATTCGGCCGCTTTATGTAGCTCGACTAGCTGCTTCAGCTGGTCGCTCATGGGCATCGGGTGTTTGGTCCCAGTATACTGAGACCAGAACAGCTTCTCCGTTGAGCTCCCCTCCTCGGCCTCGTAAAACTGTGCGGCATCCGACACGCTGTGGGGAAAATCTACAAATGCTCCTGGAGAGCACAGGATTCGGGTAAGTAACAGGTAATTTACTTTCAAATGCTTGCTTTGCATATAGAATTCCTTACCCGCCGCTATCTTCCTCATCGCATCAATCTCCTGGAGGGCCTTCTGTGCTTCGGCCTTGGCACTCTTGGCACTTGCACGGGCGGCGGCAAGCTCGGACTCTCGCTTCTTCGAGTCACGCTCCAACGCCTCATGGTTCGACACGAGAGCCTAGAGCTCTTGCTGCACCTCGCCCACCCGTGCCTCTTGCTTTTCCCGCTCGGTGCGCTCCTTGGCCGCTTTATCTTCGGCCTTGGTTAGCGCTTGCTTCAGGGTTGCCACCTCGATCGTGGCCCCTGGCAAATATACGATGATCCTGTCATTCTACAACCGTGTCTTCTTTTATATATACATATCTATAGACAGGGTATTACTTACCCTTGTTCTCCTCGAGCTGCCTCTTGGCAAGGCCGAGCTCTTTCTTGGACCCCTCGAGGTCCTGCTTCAGTGAGGCGACCTCCGCAGTCAGTGCGGCTGAGGCCAGCAGCGAAGCCTGCATACGCATATTGACATACTTATAATAGACTCCCGCGATATTTTTTGATCCTCTGTTCGGCTTTTCTTTGTGAACAACGAACAGAGCATCAGGGGCTACTGTCTATGCGGTAATATTTTCCCTATATTTTAAACACTTACCTCAAAGCCTGTTAGAAGGCTGGCACAGGCTTCAGTCAATCCGCTCTTGGCGGACTGAACCTTCTGGATCACCGCACTCATGATACTGCGGTGCTCCTTGTCGATGGAAGCGCTGCGAAGTGCTTCCAGCAGATTGTCCGGCACCTCTGGATGGACATAGGTCACCGGTACAAGCGTCTCACCCCTCTTAGAAGGAGGCCGCCTGCCCGAGCCCGGAACCATTGGAGGTTCCGGCGCAGTGTTCGGCTGAGGGCCGAACTCGGAGCTCTCAGGGGCCTTGTCCCCTCGGCTCACGGAGTCCGGGAGGCCGCCTTGAGGCGCCTCCGGGACTGTCTCCCCTTGACCCGGTGCCTCGTTAGATAGCACCTCGGCGTCATTAGCAGGATGAGGGGAGGTGGCGGTCGGGACTGGATCGCTATCCATGTCCGACGAGCCCAGGGAGCCGTCCGATGATACATCGATACTGGCTCGTTGCGGCCTACATAATCATGTTCGGCGTTAGGGAAAGAAGTGCGACAAAGGAATGCTATGAGTACTCTGGTATCCGAATACTTATGATCTCCCCAGGGGCTTGGCCCTGGGCAACCACTCGTCTTCGCCTCCGTCGGCGGCGGTGGGACTGTCCGGAAGGAGAGTCCTTCCCTTCATGGACCCTTCGGCCCGCCCAGTTGGGGCGGCCTTCCTTTTCTTGTCTCCCCCCTAGAGGGGGAGCATCTTCTTCTTCCTCCTCATCTTGGGGGGAGGAGTGTGCCGCAGAGTCATTGGACGATGAGTCCGATAACACCTGGCGCCGGGAACTCTTTCAGGTTCCCTTGGCCTTCTTGGTCTTCTCTGGCACTTTGTAAGGAGCCGGAGTCAGCATCTCCGTCAGGAGAGCGTTTGCTGGGCCTTTGAGCAAAGGAGTCGGATAGTCGATCTGTCCTGCCATTTCCTGCCAGTCCTATCAAAGGAACAGGAGCTTAGATCCCGCATAGAGTCAAACTATGTAAAACAAGTATCTTGTAAGAGGTAAAACAACTTACCACGCTGGCTTGGCGCTTCGCGCAGAATCCGCGATCCTCGGTAGTAATAGGAGGAACCTCGGCGCCCTTGAATAGCACCTTCCAGGCATCCTCGTGTGTTGTATAGAAGAGCCTGTTCGGAGTTTGGTGCTGCGCCGGGTCGAACTCCCACAAGTTGAAGGCCTGTTGTTGACACGGGAGGATCCGGCGGATGAGCATAACCTGGACTACGTTGACGAGTTTGAGCTTCTTGTTCACCATGTTTTGAATACATGTTTGGAGTCCGGTTAGCTCTCCCGAACTACCCCAGGACAGGCCCTTCTCTTTCCAGGAGGTGAGCCGCGTGGGGATGCCAGATCGGAACTCGTGGGCTGCTGTCCATGCAGGGTCATGCGGCTCGGTGATGCAGAACCACCCCGATTGCCACCCCTTTATGGTTTTCACAAAGGAGCCCTCGAGCCATGTAATGTTGGGCATCTTGGCCACCATGGCGCCTCTCCACTCTGCCTGGCGGCTGCCCACTACCTTCGGCTTGACATTGAAGGTCTTTAGCCATAAGCCAAAGTGGGGCTTGATGTGGAGGAAGGCCTCGCACACGACGATAAACGACGAGATGTTGAGGATGAAGTTCGGGGCCAGATCATGGAAATCCAGGCCGTAGTAGAACATGAGCCCCCGGACGAATGGATGGAGAGGGAATCCCAATCCACGGAGGAAATGGGTAAGGAATAGTACCCTCTCATGGGGCCCGGGGGTGGGGATGAGCTGCCCCTCATCTAGGAGCTGGTGCACGATGTCGTCGGGCAGGTATCCGGCTCTCCTCAGCTTCTTGATGTTTCCCTCCGTGACGGAGGAGACCATCCACCTGCCTCCCGCTTCGGACATGGTTGGAGAAGGTTGAGGTGGGAAGTGTGGACTTGGGCGCTAGAGCTCGAGTGTGCGAAAACGGATGAGCAAAGGAGGAAGAAGGCATGGATGAAAAGGTGAATCCTTATCCCTTTATATGGGCGGACGAAACTATGCATCCCCACTAGCCTGGTAAAACTCGCTTATCCCCCAAGCACCGTAATCGATGGCGCGGTTGGGTTACCCACGCCCGTATTGATGAGAATCCTGTGATAAGGGGACATGATCTCTGCTTTGACAAGACGTGTCAAAAAACTGCCTCACGTTATGTGCGGGGCTAGTTAAAGGAAACAGTTCGAATAATCACCGGGCTGTGACATAATGTCGTGTTGCCAAAACAAGTCAGCAAATTGGATTTGTGGAAATATTATTCTCTCTACGGTGGTATGTGGAACTTATTTTGCAGGGTCGGACACTATCCTTATACTCAAATTCTTCCGTGGTATATTTGGAGGAGGAACCCGCCTTGCAATGCCAAAGACAATACTGCGCACGGGACTCATCGTCATTGAAAGCCTGGTTCAGGGGCTACTATGGGAGTCCTGGATTAGGCGGTCTCCGAATAGCCGAACTATCTCCATTGGCCGGACTGTTGGATTATGAAGATACAAGATTGAAGACTTCATCTCGTGTCCGGATGGGACTCTACTTGGCGTGGAAGGCAAGCTAGGCAATACGGATATGTATATCTCCTCCTTTGTAACCGACCTTGTGTAACCCTAGCCCCTCTGGTGTCTATATAAACAGGAGGGTTTTAGTCCGTAGGACAACATACAATCATACCATAGGCTAGCTTCTAGGGTTTAGCCTCTCGGATCTCGTGGTAGATCTACTCTTGTACTACCCATATCATCAATATTAATCAAGCAGGACGTAGGGTTTTACCTCCATCAAGAGGGCCCGAACCTGGGTAAAACATTGTGTCCCGTGCCTCTTGTTACCATCTGCCTTAGACGCACAGTTCGGTACCCCCTACCCAAGATCCGCCGGTTTTGACACCGACAGTCATCTTATAAAGCTACTGCCGTTCTAAGCAAAATAAGATGCTTAAAAGATAAACGTCACATGCAATCATCATATGTGACATGATATGGCCATCATCAACTTGTGTCTTTGATCTCCATCTCCAAAGGATCGTCATGATCTCCATCGTCACTGGCTTGACATTGTCGGATTCGGGGTTCCGTAGACCCTTGAGAGGTTCGAACTCTTTGGTGCGTGCGAAGAACTCCCTCTTCCCAACCAGCTGGCTTAACGATTCCACGACCTAGCTCGACGAACCCAAGGGACAAGAGACACAACAATTTATCCTGGTTCGGGCCACCTTGCGGTGTAATACCCTACTCCATCTTTCTGGTGGATTGCCTCGAGGGGCTGAGGATGAACTAGTATAGTGGATGAACAACCTCAGGAGGTGAGGTGTTCTTGAGCTGAAGGAGCTAGTGAGGTGGTTCGGGTGGAATTGCTGGGTCCTGTCTATGTGTCCCTCCTCTACAGTGGTGGCTAGGTCCTATTTATAGTGGCCTTGGTCCTCTTCCCAAATGTAGGTGGGAAGGGATCCCACAACGGCCAAATTCAAAGGGAGACAACTAGTCCAAGTTATCCTGACAAAAGTAGTCTTCGCATTTACGTACAGTCAATATGCAACTACTACATGAGTGTCATGTTTAAATTTGAATTATGGCGGGTTTGTTTTGAATTTTTATGCATTAATTGAGTTTTTGGGCATTTAATGTGCATAATTCAAATTTAAACTACAAGCACATGCTCCAATGCACCAAAGTTGTTTGAAAAATCACATGTGTGTCCTTGGGTGAATTCTAGGTCCCATGCAAGAGATGGGAGTGAAATTTAAACATCTGGGCGTCGTGGCTCGCCCAGAAAGATTGAGAAACTTGGTTTTTTAATTCCTCTAATTCCAAAACACGCCTGAAAATCATGAAACTTGGCATGGTGTCATGACATTGCACCAACATACTGTGGTAATTTTTTTCGCCGAATTGGGACAAGATTTGGTGTAAGCTTCTTACAAACTGGAGCTTCCCTCAAGAAGGCTTGTGGTTCCGAGAGGGAACGTGTCACCTCCGTGTGCGAAACGACATACATACACTGCCTTCTCCCGCCTTAATTTCTTTACACACGCAGATTAGACCAAATAGAAGTACCGTGCTAAATTTAGGAATTATTTCGGGTTTGTTTGGCCTTTTATGTATTAATTGAGTTTCTACGCATTTAATGTGCATAATTCAAATTTGAACTACAAGCACAGGCTCCAGTGCACCAAAGTTGTTTGAAAAATCACATGTCTGTCCTTGGGTGAATTTCTAGGTCCCATGCAAGAGATGGGACTAAAATTCAAACATCTGGTCATCCTGGCTCGGCTGGAAAGATTGAGAAACTTGGTTTTTTAATTCCTGTAATTCCAAAAGATGCCTGAATATAATGAAACTTGGCATGGTTTCATGACATGGCACCAACATGCTGTGATAATTCTTTTGGATGAATTGGGACAAGCTTTGCTGTAAGCTTCTTGCAAACCGGAGCTTCCCTCAAGAAGGCTCATGGTTCTGATAGGGGACGTGTCACCTCCGTGTGCAAATGGACATACGTACACTGCCTTCTCCCTTCTTAATTTTTTTACATATGAAGATTAGACCAAATAGAAGCACCGTGCTAAATTTTGGAATTATTCCAGGTCATTTGGCCTTTTTATGCATTAATTGGGTTTCTGCGCATTTAATGTGCATAATTCAAATTTGAACTAGAAGCACAGGCTCCAGTGCACCAAAGTTGTTTGAAAAATCACATGTGTGTCCTTGGGTGGATTTCTAGGTCCCATGCAAGAGATGGGAGTGAAAGTCAGACATCTCGGCATTGTGGCTTGCCCAGAAAGATTGAGAAACTTGGTTTTTTAATTCCTGTAATTCGAAAACACGCCCAAACATCATGAAACTTGGCAAGGTGTCATGACATGGCTCCAACATGCTGCGGTAATTCTTTTGGCTAAGTTGGGACAAGCTTTGGTGTAAGCTTGTTGCAAACCGGAGCTTCCCTCAAGATGGCTCGTGCTTCTGAGAGGGAACGTGTCATCTCCGTGTGCGAAAAGACATACGTACACTGCCTTCTCCCACCTTAATTTTTTTACACAGGCATATTTGACCAAATAGAAGAAATGTGCTAAATTTTGGAATTATTCCGGATTCGTTTGTCCTTTTTATGCATTAATTGAGTTTCTACGCATTTCATATGCATAATTCAAATTTGAACTACAAGCACAGGCTCCAGTGCACCAAAGTTGATTGAAAAATTACATGTGTGTCATTGGGTGAATTTCTAGGTCCCATGCAAGAGATGGGAGTGAAATTCAAATATTTTGGCATCTTGCCTCAGCCGGAAAGATTGAGAAACTTGGATTTTTAATTCCTGTAATTCCAAAACACACCTGAAAATCATGAAACTTGGCATGGTGTCATGACATGGCACCAACATGTTGTGGTAATTCTTTTGGCTGAATTGGGACAAGCTTTGCTGTAAGCTTCTTGCAAACCGGAACTTCCCCCAAGAAGGCTCGTGGTTCCGAGAGGGAACGTGTCACCTCCGTGTGCAAAACGACATACGTACACTGCCTTCTCCTGCATTCGTTTTTTTACACAGGCAGATTAGACCAAATAGAAGAAATGTGCTAAATTTTGGAATTATTCTGGGTTCGTTTGCCCTGTGTTATGCATTAATTGAGTTTCTACGCATTGCATCTGCATAATTCAAATTTGAACTACAAGCACAGGCTCCATTGCACCAAAGTTGTTTGAAAAATCACATGTGTGTGATTGGGTGAATTTCAAGGTTCCATGCAAGAGATGGGAGTGAAATTCAAACATCTTGGCGTGGTGGCTCAGCTGGAAAGATTGAGAAACTTGGTTTTTTAATTCCTGTAATTCCAAAACATGCCTGAAAATCATGAAACTTGGGGTGGTGTCATGACATGGCACTAACATGCTGCGGTAATTCTTTTGGCTGCATTGGGACAAGCTTTGGTGTAGGCTTCTTGCAAACTGAAGCTTCCCTCAAGAAGGCTAGTGGTACCGACAGGGAACGTGTCACCTCCGTGTGCGAAACGACATACGTACACTGCCTTCTCTCGCCTTAATTTTTTTACACAGGCAAATTAGACCAAATAGAAGAAACGTGCTAAATTTTGGAATTATTCCGGGTTGTTTGGCCTTTCTTGTGCATTAATTTAGTTTCTATGCATTTCATGTGCATAATTCAAATTTAAACTACAAGCACAGGCTCCAGTGCACCAAAGTAGTTTGAAAAATCACATGTGTGTCATTGGGTGAATTTCTAGGTCCCATGCAAGAGATGGGAGTGAAATTCAAACATCTGGGCGTGGTGGCTCGGCTGGGAAGATTGAGAAACTTGGTTTTTTAATTCCTATAATTCCAAAACATGCCTGAAAATCATTAAACTTGGCGTGGCGTCATGACATGGCACAAACATGATGCGGTAATTCTTTTGGCTGAATTGGGACACGCTTGGTGTAAGCGTCTTGCAAACCGGAGCTTCCCTCAAGATTGCTCGTGCTTCCGAGAGGGAATGTGTCACCTCCGTGTGCGAAATTCAAACATTGAGAAACTTGGCATTTTAATTCCTGTAATTCCAAAACATGCCTGAAAGTCATGAAACCTGGCATGGTGTCATGACATGGCAACAACATGCTACGGTAATTCTTTTGGCTGAATTGGGACAAGCTTTGGTGTAAGCTTCTTGCAAACTGGAGCATCCCTCAAGAAGGCTCATGGTTCCAAGAGGGAACGTGTCACCTCCATGTGCGAAACAACATACGTAAGCTGCCTTCTCCCGCTTTAATTTTTTTACACAGGCAGATTAGACCAAATAGAAGAAATGTGCTAAATTTTGGAATTATTCCGGGTTCGTTTGGCCTTTTATATGCATTAATAGAGTTTCTACGCATTTCATGTGCATAATTCAAATTTGAACTACAAGCACAGGCTCCAGTGCACCAAAGTTGTTTGAAAAATAACATGTGTGTCATTAGGTGAATTTCTAGGTCCCATGCAAGAGATGGGAGTGAAATTCAAACATCTGGGCGTGGTGGCTCGGGTGAAAAGATTGAGAAACTTGGTTTTTTAATTCTAATATTTTCGAAACATGCCTGAAAATCGTGAAACTTGGCATGGTGTCATGACATGGCACCAACATGCTGTGGTAATTCTTTTGACTGAATTGGGACAAGCATTGGTGTAAGCTTCATGCAAACCGGAGGTTCCCTCAACATGGCTCGTGCTTCCGCGATTGAACGTGTCATCTATGTGTGCGAAACGACATACATACACTGTTGTCGGTGTCAAAACGACATACTTTTGCTTTGGAGGGACTTAGAGCGGCGCCGTTGACATCGGCGCTTGGGTTGCTTCTTGGAGGTGTCATCCTCCGCTATCTCGTCGCCATTCCCTTCTTTGGGTGTATCCACCATGTATATATCGGATGATGAGGTGGCTGTCCAGTGCCCTGTGGGCAGTGGTTCCTCTTCGTCTCCCGCATCATCGTCCATACCGTCGATGTCTTCGGAGTCGAAGTCGAGCATGTCGGTTAAGTCATCGATAGTGGCTACTAAGTGGGTGGTGGGTGGGCCGCGAATTTCTTCATCGTCCGCATCCCAATCCTGTCGGACATAGTTCGGCCAGGATCCTCCTGAGAAGGAGAGAGACCTTAATGAGTTATGTATGTCGCCAAAGGGCGATTGCTGAAAAATATCCACGGAGGTAAACTCCATGATCGGCGCCCAATTGGATTCGATAGGAATGGGCGCAGGCGGTTCGGAGTCCGTGGCCGGAGAATGATCCGGCAGTTTAACAACACGGCTCCCATGTAAGGTAAGGTCGATGGTTGGCTCGATCGCCGCTGATGGTAAGGCCTCCATGGCGGGGTCCATCCACCCGTCCATGGACGGCGCGACTGGCTCCGAATTGAGGGTCGGAGCGGCTGCCTGTGCGATCTCCTGAACACTGTCCGACGGAAGAGCTAAATCGTACTCATCGTGCTCGCGTGACGCACAAGGCAGAGGATCGAATCCGTCGAAGATCAAGTCTCCATGGATATTGGCCGTGTAGTTTAAGCTTCCAAACCTGACCTGGTGGCCAGGGGCGTAACTTTCAATCTGTTCCAGATGGCCAAGCGAATTGGCCCGCAGTGCAAAGCCGCCGAACACGAAGATCTGTCCGGGGAGAAAAGTCTCACCCTGGACTGCACCGCTGTCGATAATAGTAGGAGCCATCAAGCCTAATGGCGACGACACAGAGGAACTCTCAATGAAAGCACCAATGTCGGTGTCAAAACCGGTGGATCTCGGGTAGGGGGTCCCGAACTGTGCGTCTAAGGCGGATGGTAATAGGAGGCAGGGGACACAATGTTTTAGCCAGGTTCGGGCCCTCTTGATGGAGGTAAAACCCTACATCCTGCTTGATTAATATTGATGATATGGGTAGTACAAGAGTAGATCTACCACGAGATCGGAGAGGCTAAACCCTAGAAGCTAGCCTATGGTATGATTGTGTGTTGTCCTACGGACTAAAACCCTCCGGTTTATATAGACACTGGAGGGGCTAGGGTTACACAAGGTCGGTTACAAAGGAGGAGATATACATATCCGTATTGCCTAGCTTGCCTTCCACGACAAGTAGAGTCCCACCCGGACACGAGATGAAGTCTTCAATCTTGTATCTTCATAATCCAACAGTCCGGCCAATGGAGATAGTTCGGCTATTCGAAGACCCCCTAATCCAGGACTCCCACAGTAGCCCTGAACCAGGCTTTCAATGACGATGAGTCCGGTGCGCAGTATTGTCTTCGGCATTACAAGGCGGGTTCCTCCTCCGAATATACCACGGAAGAATTTGAATATAAGGATAGTGTCCGACCCTGCAAAATAGGTTCCACATACCACCGTAGAGAGAATAATATTTCTACAAATTCAATTTGCTGACTTGTTTTGGCAACACGACATTATGTCACGGCCCAGTGATTATTTGAACCGTTTCCTTTAACTAGCCCCACACATAACGCGAGGCAGTTTTTTGACACGTCTTGTCAAAGCATAGATCGTGTCCCCTTATCACGGGATTATCATCAATATGGGTGTGGGTAACCCAACCGGGCCATCGATTACGGTGCTTGGGGGATAAGCGAGTTTTACCAGGCTAGTGGGGACGCTTAGTTTCGTCCGCCCATATAAAGGGATAAGGATTCACCTTTTCATCCACGCCTTCATCCTCCTTTGCTCATCCATTTTCACGCACTCGAGCTCCAACACCCAAGTCCACATCCCTTCCCTCAACCTTCTCCAAACATGTCCGGAGCGGGAGGCAAATGGCTGGCTTCATCCGTTACGGAGGGACATATCAAGAAGCTGCGCGTAGCCGGATACTTAGCCGCGAATATCGCGCATTGGCTGCCCGCTGCGGGGCAGATCGTCCCTACCACGGATCCTCACGAGAGGGTAGTTTTCCTCCACCACTTCCTCCGCGGACTGGGGTTTCCCCTCCAACCATTCGTCCGTGGTCTCATGTTCTACTACGGGCTGGACTTTCATGATCTGGCCCCGAACTTCGTCCTCAACATTTCGGCATGTGGTTAAAGACCTTCAATATCAAGCCGAAGGTGGCGGGAGGCCAACAAACAGAATGCGGCGAAGCCATGGTGGGAAAGATGCCCAACGTTATATGGCTTGAAGGCTCCTTTGTTGAGACCATAAAGGGATGGAAATCGGCATGGTTCTACATCACCGAGCCGCGCGACGCCAAATGGGCGGTGGCCCTCGTGTTTCGATCCGGATTCCCTACATGGCTCACTTCCTGGAAAGAGAAGGGCTTGTCGTGGGGTTCATCGGTGGAGCTGGATGGACTCTAGAAATGTATCCGGAGTATGGCAAGCAAGAAGCTCAAGTTTGTCAACATAGTCCAGGTTATGCTCATCCTCCGGATCCTCCCGTGTCAACAACGGGATTTTAACTTGTGGGAGTTTGACCCGACCCAGCACCAGACTCTGAGCGAGCTCTTCGATACGACGCACAAGGACGTCTGGAAGGTGCTGTTCAAGGGCGCCGAGGTCCCTCCTTCTCTCGCCGAGGACCGCGGACTAAGCGCAAAGCACCTAGCGCGTTCGGTGAGTTCAATACGTCACGTAGGACATTTATTTCCCCTAGCTTAATCATGTGCGGGGTCTAATCTCCATGCCTTTGACAGGACTGGGTGGAGATGTCGAGGCAGATTAACTGTCCGGCCCCCTTCCCTGAAGACACTGCGGGCGCTCTCCTGACGGAGATGCTGACTCCGGCTCCTTACAAGGTGCCGGAGAAGATCAAGAAGGCCAAGGGAACCTGAAAGAGTTCCCGACGCCAGGCGTCGTCAGACTCACCGTCCGATGACTCTGCGGCGCACCCCTCCCCCGAAGACGAGGAAGAAGAAGATGCTCCCCCTCCTGTTGGGGGAGATAAGAAAAGGAAGGCCGCCCCAACTGGGGGGGGGAAGGGTCCAAGAAGGGAAGGACTCTCCTTCCGGACAGTTCCACCGCCGCCGACGAAGACGAAGACGAGTGGTTGCCCAGGGCCAAGCCCCTGGGGAGATCATAAGTATTCGGATACCAGAGTAACTCATAGTATTCCTTTGTCACACGGCTTTCCCTAACGCCGAAAATGATTATGCAGGCCGCCACGAGCCAGTATCGATGTATCATCGGACGGCTCCCTGGGCTCGTCTGACATGGATAGCGATCTAGTCCCGACCGCCACCTCCCTTCATCCCGCTGACGACGCCGAGGTGCTGTCTCACGAGGCACCGGGTCGAGGGAAGGCAGTCCCGGAGGAGCCTCAAGGCAGCTTCACGGACTCCAGGAGCCGAGTGGACAAGGCCCCTGAGAGCTATGAGTTCGGCCCTCAGCCGAACACCGCGCCGAAACCTCCAGTGGTTCCGGGCTCGGGCAGGGGGCCTCCTTCTAAGAGGGGCGAGACGCCTGTACTGGTGACCACTGTCCATCCAGAGGTGCCAGACAATCTGCTAGAAGCGCTTCGCAATGCTTCCATCGAGGAGGAGCACCGCACTATCATGAGTGCGGTGATCCAGAAGGTTCAGTCCGCCAAGAGCGGATTGACTGAAGCATGTGCCAGCCTTCTAACAGGCTTTGAGGTAAGTGTTTGAAATATAGGAAAATATTACCGCATAGACAGTAGCCCATGATGCTCTGTTCGGTGTTCACAAAGAAAAGCCGAACAAAAGATCAAAGAATATCGCAGGAGTCTAATATGAGTATGTCAATATGCGTATGCAGGCTTCGCTGATAGCGTCCGCCACACTGACTGCGTAGGTTGCCGTACTAAAGCAGGACCTCGGGGGGGGGTCCAAGAAAGAGCTGGGCTTGCCAAGAGGCAGCTCGAGGAGAACAAGGGTAAGTAATACCCTGTCTATACATATGTATATTGCAAAGAAGACGCGATTGCAAAATGACAGGATCATCGTATATTTGCCAGGGGCCACGACCGAGGTGGCAACCCTGAAGCAAGCGCTAACCAAGGCCGAAGATAAAGCGGCCAAGGAGCGCACCGAGCGGGAAAAGCAAGAGGCTTGTGTGGGCGAGGTGCAGCAAGAGCTCTAGGCTCTGGTGACGAAGCACGAGGCGTTGGAGCTTGACTCGAAGACGCGGGAGTCTGAGCAGGCCGCGGCCCTCGAGAGCGCAAAAAGTGTCAAGGCCGAAGCCCAAAAGGCCCTCTAGGAGATCGACACAATGAAGAAGATAGCGGCGGGTAAGGCATTCTATATGCAAAGCAAGCATGTGAAAGTAAATTACCGATTACTTACCCGAATTTGGAGCTCTCCCGGAGCATTCGCAGATTTGCCCCGCAGCGTGTCGGATGCCGCACAGTTTTACCAGGCCGAGGAGGGAAGCTCAACGGCGAAGCTGTTCTGATCTCAGTATACTGGGACCGAACACCCGATGCCTCTAAGAGATCAGCTAAAGCAGCTGGTCGAGCTGCACAAGGCGGCGGAACAGGCCATGAAGGGCATTATAGTCCGGCTGTGTCCTGGCGATGCCCTTCCGAACAGCTACTTCGGCCTGGTGAGGCGTCTTGTGGATGCCTGCCCACAGTTGGAGGTCGTCAAGTGGTCCATCTGCATCGAAGGTGCACGCCGGGCTTTCGCCCGTGTGAAGGTGCAGTGGGCCAAGCTAGACGCCGTGAAGCTGGTCAAGGAAGGACCGCCGCAGGGCAAGGAGCATCGCACCCCCGAAATTTATTATGAGGGTGTCCTAAAGGGTGCCCATCTTGTAGCGGACGAATGTTCAAAGGATGTAATATTTGAGTAAACTTGCTCGTGTGATCCTGTATGATGAAAACTTGTTTCGTATGCGCTATGCAACGCTTGTGTGAATTTAAAATATTACCTGCTATTTGGCTGTTTATCCAATCTGAGAGATGGCTAGTCCTCGGCTTCTACCCCCATGCCACGAGTGCTGGGGTGTTCGGGATAAACCTGAGCACTCTTGTTCCCATGTTTGGGTCCTTCGAGGGAGGTGCTCAGCACAACGAACAAGGAAACCGGACTAATAATGCTTTATCACTCTCACTTAGCCATAGAATTCTATAATTTTAAATTTCGGTGAAGCCCCTGGTATTTGGAAGGCCGAATTCGGGGCGCAATACACGCCTTTAAGCCGGACAGGGCCGGCCCCTTGCTCTAAGCGGCATAAGTCTTTAGGGACTCGAAAACCTCACCGAACAGCGACCAGTCTCTCGCCTTATCATGACAGTCAGTTTTAGCTTTCTCTATTGAGGTGCTTTATCCCAGCAGAACCGGGGCACAATCACAGTAGTTCTACTAGCTCTACCTTAGCCGATAGAGCGGAACGTAAGATACCAAAACATAGGAGCCGGGCAAACCCAACATTTGACCAAAGACATGATTCAGAGCTGATGCATATAATGCTATAAGTTCGGGGTGCCACACTTGTGAAAGTGTTCGGACTTTTCACACCATATTGTGGGGTACGTAAGCCCCTGGTGTATTGGCCGTACCAAAGTGTACGGTTGCAAGGCGTCATTTAATGAACACATATATATATATATATAACAAGAATGCAATAATAGTCGTAATGTTAAGCATTGTTTATTCAAAAAGGTGCGTTAAAGCAGAATGATACAGATGGTGCGATAAGCAAAGAGTAGGACTATGTCCCTTCCAAGGGCAAGCTAAGGAACAATATTAAATCAAATATTTCGCTCGTTATTGTAATCCACCTGGGAATTCCGTGGTGTGACGTAGCTTTCTGCCTCCTTGGTTACTACATCATGTGTTCGGCGATAGTGCTGCTGGACAGGGTTTCTAGAGATTAAGGTCCTGAAAAAGAGAAAAATAACCAAACGGGAAGCCCCTAGTGCGGTTTAAGCCGCGTCTTGGGGCGTGCCGCAGTGTGTCCCCCTCCCCACCTGTGCCCATGGTATTTTTAATGTGTAATTATGTACGCGTGGCACGAGTTTCGCCGTTCGGCTGGGACTGGGGTGGGGGCCGCATTGCTACATGAGCTCAGATCGCGCCAGGCGGTCTAGTTGCCGATTGCTCCAAGCGCTCTTGAAGGTGTCCGGGTCTTGAAACGCCGAACTGGTGGATTGCCTTGAGAGGTTGCTTTGCGCTTCTGCTGCGAGGGCCGCGGTATGCTCCTCCGTTCGGATAGAGCGCTCTGTGTTTCCGTTGACTGTAATAACCCCGCGAGGTCCTGGCATCTTGAGCTTGAGGTATGCATAATGTGGTACCACATTGAATCTCGCAAATGCGGTTCGCCCGAGCAGTGCATGATAACCACTGCGGAACGGGACTATATCGAAGATTAAATCTTCGCTTTGGAAGTTGTCCGGGGATCCGAAGACCACTTCCAGTGTAATTGAGCCTGTGCCATGGGCCTCTATGCCTGGAATGACGCCCTTAAAGGTCGTTTTTGTGGGTTTGATCCTTGAGGGGTCTATACCCATTTTGCGCACTGTGTCCTGATAAAGAAGGTTCAGGCTGCTGCCGCCATCCATAAGGACTTGAGTTTGGTGAAATCCTTCAATGATTGGGTCCAGAACCAGTGTGGCGATTCCGCCATGACGGATACTAGTGGGATGGTCCCTGCGATCGAAAGTGATCGGTAGGAGGACCATGGGTTGAACTTTGGGGTGACTGGCTCTAACGCATATACGTCCCTGAGCGCACGCTTCCGCTCCCTCTTGGGGATGTGGGTTGAGTATATCATGTTCACCGTCCGCACTTGTGGGGGAAACCTCTTATGTCCTCCGGTGTGTGGCTGCCGGGGCTCCTCCTCGTCATTGCTATGTGGCCCCTTGTCCTAGTTTTCGGTAATTAACTTGCCGGCCTGCTTGAACACCCAACAATCCCTGTTGGTGTGATTGGCTGGCTTTTCTGGGGTGCCGTGTATTTGACACGAGCGATCGAGTATATGGTCCAAGCTAGACGGATCCAGCGTACTTTGTTTGAATGGCTTTTTCCACTGACCGGGTTTAGAGCCTTTGAATCCGGCATTGACTGCCGTATCCTCGTTATTATCGTTGTTAATGTGGCGCTTATGTTTGTTGCGACGTGACCTGCTATTGTCGTCCTTGGTATCCGAAGTACCATGGTTCTTTGATATGTTATTACTACGAGCCAGCGAGCTGTCTTCTCCCGCACAAAAGCGGGTCATGAGTGTCGTGAGGGCTGCCATAGATTTCGGCTTTTCCTGACCAAGGTGCCGGGCTAGCCATTCGTCGTGTATGTTGTGTTTGAAAGCCGCTAGGGCCTCTACATCCGAAGAGTCGACGATTTGATATTTGTTTGTTAGGAACCGAGTCCAGAATTTCCCGGCCGATTCTTCTGGCTGCTGAATTATGTGGCTCAAGTCATCAGCATCTGGTGGCTGCACATAAGTGCCCTGAAAGTTGTCGAGGAATGCAGCTTCCAGATCTTCCCAAAAGCTAATGGACTCTGCTGGCAAGCTGTTAAGCCAATGCTGCGCTGGTCCCTTGAGCTTTAGTGGGAGGTATTTGATGGCATGTAAGTCATCACCGCGGGCCATGTGGATGTGGAGGAGGAAATCCTCGATCCATACCGCAGGGTCTATTGTGTCGTCGTATGATTCAATATTCACAATTTTGAAACCTTCTGGGATTTGATGATCCATTACTTCGTCTGTGAAGCATAAGGGGTGTGCGGCGCCTCTGTATTGGGCTATATCGCGATGTAGCTTGAATGGGTCTTGCCCGCTGTGTTCGGCCCGGCCGGATTTACTTTTATTGTATCTAGCGTGACGTTTATCGTCTCGCACAGTGGCGCGCCCTCGTGATCCGCAGATCGATCTTGCATGCTTTGCTTTGTCCTCCAATATGTCTCACAGGTCTGGCGTATCTCCCCATGCCTTTTTATTTGAATGGCGTCGGGGTGCAAGCTGAGTTTTTGGCTGGAATGCCTCTATATCGCGGCCACGAGGTGGCCGATCAGCCGCGTCATACGCTTCTTCCTCCAATTGGGGTGGCAACCTGCATTTTGGGTAACTCTTGGAGGGGCGCTCGAGTTTATATTCCTCGGCCGCGAGGACTTCAGTCCATCTGTCAGCTAGCAGATCTTGATCAGCTTGAAGCTGCTGCTGCTTTTTATTAAGGCTATTTGCCGTGGCTATAAGCCGGTGTTTAAAGCGCTCTTGTTCGTCTTTGGAGGGGGGCATGTAATTATCATCCTCCGCCTCTCCATCTGCCGCTCTCTCAGGAGGGCTGCTCTTCCATCCTACTGCTCTAAATCTTGCTGGAGGGGATTGTTGTTGTCTTGGGCACTATTCGGAGTGTTATTATCTCCTGTGCCGGTATCACCACTTTTGCTTTGGCGGGACTTAGAGCGGCGCCGTTGACGTCGACGCTTGGGTTGCTTCTTGGAGGGGTCATCCTCCGCTATCTCGTCGCCATTGCCTTCTTTGGGTGTATCCACCATGTATATATCATATGATGAGGTTGCTGTCCAGTGCCCTGTGGGCAGTGGTTCCTCTTCGTCTCCCGCATCGTCGTCCATACCGTCGATGTCTTCGGAGTCGAAGTCGAGCATGTCGGTTAATTCATCGACAGTGGCTACTAAGTGGGTGGTGGGTGGGCCGCGAATTTCTTTGTCGTCCGCAGCCCAATCCTGCCGGACATAGTTCGGCCAGGATCCTCCTGAGAAGGAGAGATACCTTAATGAGTTCAGTATGTCGCCAAAGGGCGAGTGCTGAAAAATATCCGCGGAGGTAAACTCCATGATTGGCGCCCAATCGGATTTGATAGGAACGGGCCCAGGCGGTTCGAAGTCCGTGGCCGGAGAAGGATCCGGCAGTTTAACAACACGGCTCTCGTGTAAGGTAAGGTCGATGTTTGGCTCGATCGCCGCTGAGGGTAAGGCCTCCGTGGCGGGGTCCATCCACCCGTCCATGGACGGCGCAACTGGCTCCGAATTGAGTGTCGAAGCGGCTGCCTGTGCGATCTCCTGAACACTGTCCGACAGTAGAGCTACATCGTACTCATCGTGATCGCGTGATGCACAAGGCATAGGCTCGAATCCGTTGATGATCAAGTCTCCACGGATATTGGCCATGTAGTTTAAGCTTCCAAACCTGACCTGGTGGCCAGGGGCGTAACTTTCAATCTGCTCCAGATGGCCAAGCGAATTGGCCCGCAGTGCAAAGCCGCCGAACACGACGATCTGTCCGGGGAGAAAAGTCTCACCCTGGACTGCACCGCTATCGATGATAGTAGGAGCCATCAAGCATAACGGCGACGACACAGAGGAACTCTGAATGAAAGCACCAATGTCGGTGTCAAAACCAGCGGATCTCGGGTAGGGGTCCCGAACTGTGCGTCTAAAGCAGATGGTAACAGGAGGTAGGGGACACAATGTTTTACCCAGGTTCGGGCCCTCTTGATGGAGGTAAAACCCTACGTCCTACTTGATTAATATTGATGATATGGGTAGTACAAGAGTAGATCTACCATGAGATCAGAGAGGCTAAACCCTGGAAGCTAGCCTATGGTATGATTGTATGTTGTCCTATGGACTAAAACCCTCCTGTTTATATAGACACCGGAGGGGTTAGGGTTACACAAGGTCGGTTACAAAGGAGGAGATATACATATCCGTATTGCCTAGCTTGCCTTCCACGCCAAGTAGAGTCCCATCCGGACACGAGATGAAGTCTTCAATCTTGTATCTTCATAATCCAACAGTCCGGCCAATGGAGATAGTTCGGCTATTCGGAGACCGCCTAATCCAGGACTCCCATAGTAGCCCCTGAACCAGGCTTTCAATGACGATGAGTCCGGTGCGCAGTATTGTCTTCGGCATTGCAAGGCGGGTTCCTCCTCCGAATATACCACAGAAGAATTTGAATATAAGGATAGTGTCCGACCCTGCAAAATAAGTTCCACATACCACCGTAGAGAGAATAATATTTCTACAAATTCAATTTGCTGACTTGTTTTGGCAACACGACATTATGTCATGGCCCGGTGATTATTCGAACCGTTTCCTTTAACTGGCCCCGCACATAACGCGAGGCTGTTTTTTGACACGTCTTATCAAAGCAGAGATCGTGTCCCCTTATCACGGGATTCTCATCAATACGGGTGTGGGTAACCCAACCGGGCCATCGATTACGGCGCTTGGGGGATAAGCGAGTTTTACCAGGCTAGTGGGGTCGCTTAGTTTCGTCCGCCCATATAAAGGGATAAGGATTCACCTTTTCATCCACACCTTGTTCCTCCTTTGCTCATCCATTTTCACACACTCGAGCTCCAATACCCAAGTCCACATCCCTTCCCTCAACCTTCTGCAAACTTGTCCAGAGCAGGAGGCAAATGGATGGCTTCATCCGTTACGGAGGGACATATCAAGAAGCTGCGCGGAGCCGGATACTTAGCCGTGAATATCGCGCATCGGCTGCCCGCTGCGGGGCAGATTATCCCTACCCCGGAACCTCACGAGAGGGTAGTTTTCCTCCACCACTTCCTCCGCGGACTGGGGTTTCCCCTCCAACCATTCGTCCGTGTAGAGTCCCATCCGGACACGAGATGAGGAGATATACATATTTGTATTGCCTAGCTTGCCTTCCACGCCAAGTAGAGTCCAATCCGGACACGAGATGAAGTCTTCAATCTTGTATCTTCATAATCCAACAGTCCGGCCAATGGAGGTAGTCCGGCTGTCCGGAGACCCCCTAATCCAGGACTCCCACAACTGCCTTCTCCCACCTTATTTTTTTTACACAGGCAGATTAGACCCAATAGAAGAAATGTGCTAAATTTTGGAATTATCCCGGGTTCGTTTGGCATTTTTTATGCATTAATTGCGTTTCTACGCATTTCATGTGCATAATTCGAATTTGAACTACAAGCACAGGCTCCAGTGCACAAAAGTTGTTTGAAAAATCACATGTGTGTCCTTGGGAGAATTTCTAGGTCCCATGCAGGAGATGGGGGTGAAATTCAAACATCTGGGCATGGTGGCTCGGCTGGAAAGATTGAGAAACTTGGTTTTTTCATTCCTGTAATTCCAAAAGATGCTTGAAAATCATGAAATTGGCGTGGTGTCACGACATGGCACAAACATGCTGTGGTAATTCTTTTGGCTAAATTGGGACAAGCTTGGTGTAAGCTTCTTGCAAACCGAAGCTTCCCTCAAGCTTGCTCGTGCTTCCGAGAGGGAACGTGTCACCTCCGTGTGCGAAATTCAAACATTGAGAAACTTGGTTTTTTAATTCTTGTAATTCCGAAACATGCCTGAAAATCATGACTTGGCATGGTGTCATGACATGGCACCAACATGCAGCGATAATTCTTTTGGCTGAATTGAGACAAGCTTTGGTGTAAGCTTCTTGCAAACCAGAGCTTCCCTCAAGAAGGCTCGTGGTTCCGAGAGGGAACGTGTCACCTCCATGTGCGAAACAACATACGTAAGCTACCTTCTCCTGCCTTAATTTTTTTACACAGGAAAATTAGACCAAAATAGAAGAAACATGCTAAATTTTGGAATTATTCCGGCTTCGTTTGGCCTTTGTTATGCATTAATTGAGTTTCTACGCGTTTCATGTGCATAATTCAAATTTGAACTACAAGCACAGGCTCCAGTGCACCAAAGTAGTTTGAAAAATCACATGTGTGTCATTGTGTGAATTTCTATGTCCCATGCAAGAGATGGGAGTGAAATTCAAACATCTGGGCGTGGTGGCTCGGCTTGAAAGATTGATAAACTTGGTTTTTTAATTCCTGTAATTCTGAAACATGCCTGAAAATCATGAAACTTGGTGTGGTGTCATGACATGGCACAAACATACTGCGGTAATTCTTTTGGCTGAATTGGGACAAGCTTTGGTGTAAGCTTCTTGCAAACCGGAGCTTCCCTCAAGATGGCTCGTGCTTCCGAGAGGGAACGTGTCACCTCCGTGTGTGAAATTCAAACATTGAGAAACTTGGTTTTTTAATTCCTGTAATTCAAAAACATGCCTGAAAATCATGAAACTTGGCATGGTGTCATGACATGG
This sequence comes from Triticum urartu, assembly GCF_003073215.2. Classification (NCBI taxonomy): domain Eukaryota; kingdom Viridiplantae; phylum Streptophyta; class Magnoliopsida; order Poales; family Poaceae; genus Triticum; species Triticum urartu. The sequence goes on along the minus strand of NC_053027.1, from coordinate 247,234,395 downwards.
CACCAACATGCTGTGGTAATTCTTTTGGCTGAATTGGGACAAGCTTTCGTGTAATCTTCTTGCAAACTCGAGCTTCCCTCAAGAAGGCTCGTGGTTCCAAGAGGGAACGTGTCACCTCCATGTGCGAAATAACATACGTAAGCTGCCTTCTCCCGCCTTAATTTTTTTACACAGGCAGATTAGACCAAATAGAAGAAACGTGCTAAATTTTGTAATTATTCCGGGTTCGTTTGGCCTTTGTTATGCATTAATTGAGTTTCTACGCATTTCATGTGCATAATTCAAATTTTAACTACAAGCATAGGCTCCAGTGCACCAAAGTTGTTTGAAAAATCACATGTGTGTTCTTGGGTGAATCTCTAGGTCCCATGCAAGAGATGGGAGTGAAATTCAAACATCTAGGCATGGTGGCTCGGCTGGAAAGATTGAGAAACTTGGTTTTTTAATTCCTGTAATTCCAAAACATGCCTGAAAATCATGAAACTTGGTGTGGTGTCATGACGTGGCACAAAAATGCCGTGGTAATTCTTTTGGCTGAATTGGGACAAGCTTTGGTGTAAGCTTCTTGCAAACCGGAGCTTCCCTCAAGATGGCTCGTGCTTCTGAGAGGGAACGTGTCACCTCCGTGTGCGAAATTCAAACATTGATAAACTTGGTTTTTTTATTCCTGTAATTCCAAAACATGCCTGAAAATCATGAAACTTGGCATGGTGTCATGACATGGCACCAACATGCTGCGGTAATTCTTTTAGCTGAATTGGGACAAGCTTTGGTGTAAGCTTCTTGCAAACTGGAGCTTCCCTCAAGAAGGCTCGTGGTTCCGAGAGGGAACGTGTCACCTCCATGTGCGAAACAACATACGTAAGCTACCTTCTCCCACCTTAATTTTTTTACACAGGCAGATTAGACCAAAATAGAAGAAAGGTGCTAAATTTTGGAATTATTCCGGGTTCCTTTGGCCTTTGTTATGCATTAGTTGAGTTTCTACGCGTTTCATGTGCATAATTCAAATTTGAACTACAAGCACAGGCTCCAGTGCACCTAAGTTGTTTGAAAAATCACATGTGTGTCATTGGGTGAATTTCTAGGTCTCAAGCAAGAGATGGGAGTGAAATTCAAACATCTGGGCGTGGTGGCTCGGCTGGAAAGATTGAGAAACTTGGTTTTTTAATTCCTGTAATTCCAAAACATGCCTGATAATCATGAAACTTTGCGTGGTGTCATGACATGGCACAAACGTGTTGCGGTAATTCTTTTGGCTGAATTGGGACAAGCTTTGGTGTAAGCTTCTTGCAAACCGGAGCTTCCCTCAAGATGGCTCGTGCTTCCGAGAGGGAACGTGTCATCTTCGTGTGCGAAACGACATATGTGCACTGCCTTCTCCCGCCTTAATTTTTTACACAGGCAGATTAGACCAAATAGAAGAAATGTGCTAAATTTTGGAATTATTCCAGGTTCGTTTGGCCTTTTTTATGCATTCATTGAGTTTCTACGCATTTCATGTGCATAATTCGAATTTGAACTACAAGCACAGGCCACAATGCACCAAAGTTGTTTAAAAAATGACATGTGTGTTCTTGGGTGAATTTCTAGGTCCCATGCAAGAGATGGGAGCAAAATTCAAACATCTGGGCGTGGTGGCTCGGCAGGACAGATTGAGAAACTTGGTTTTTTAATTCCTGTAATTCCAAATCATGCCTGAAAATCATGAAACTTGGCGTCATGTCATGACATGGCACCAACATGCTGCGGTAATTCTTTTGGCTGATTTTGGACAAGCTTTGGTGTAAGCTTCTTGCAAACCGGAGCTTCCCTCAAGAAGGCTCGTGGTTCCGAGAGGGAACGTGTCACCTCCATGTGCGAAACGACATACGTAAGTTGCCTTCTCCCGCCTTAAATTAGTCCAGGTTGTTTGGCCTTTGTTATACATTAATTGAGTTTCTACGCATTTCATGTGCATAATTTAAAATTGAACTACAAGCACAGGCTCCAGTGCGGCAAAGTAGTTTGAAAAATCACATGTGTGTCATTGGGTGAATTTCTAGGTCCCATGCAAGAGATGGGAGTGAAATTCGAACATTTGGGCGTGGTGGCTCGGCTGGAAAGATTGAGAAACTTGGTTTTTTAATTCCTGTAATTCCAAACATGCCTGAAAGTCATGAAACTTGGCGTGGTGTCATGACATGTTACAAACATGTTGTGGTAATTCTTTTGGCTGAATTGGTACAAGCTTTGGTGTAAGCTTCTTGCAAACCGGAGCTTCCCTCAAGATGGCTCGTGCTTCCGAGAGGGAACGTGTCATCTTCATGTGCGAAATGACATACGTACACTACCTTCTCCCGCCTTAATTTTTTTACACAATTGAAGAAATGTGCTAAATTTTGGAATTATTCCGGGTTAATTTGGCCTTTTTTATGCATTAATTGAGTTTCTACGCATTTCATGTGCATAATTCGAATTTAAATTACAAGCACAGGCTCAAGTGCACCAAAGTTGTTTGAAAAATCACATGTGTGTTCTTGGGTGAATTTCTAGGTCCCATGCAAGAGATGGGAGTGAAATTCAAACATCTAGGCGTGGTGGCTTGGCTGGAAAGATTGAGAAACTTGGTTTTTTAATTCCTGTAATTCCAAAACATGCCTGAAAATCATGAAACTTGGCGTGGTGTCATGACATGGCGCAAACGTGTTGCGGTACTTCTTTTGGTTGAATTGGGACAAGCTTTGGTGTAAGCTTCTTGCAATCCGGAGCTTCCCTCAAGATGGCTCGTGCTTCCGAGAGGGAACGTGTCATCTTCGTGTGCGAAACAACATATGTGCACTGCCTTCTCCTGCCTTAATTTTTTTACACAGGCAGATTAGACCAAATAGAAGAAATGTGCTAAATTTTGGAATTATTCCGGGTTCGTTTGGCCTTTTTTATGCATTCATTGAGTTTCTACGGATTTCATGTGCATAATTCAAATTTGAACTACAAGCACAGGCTCTAGTGCACCAAAGTTGTTTGAAAAATCACATGTGTGTTCTTGGGTGAATTTCTAGGTCCCATGCAAGAGATGGGAGTGAAATTCAAACATCTAGGCGTGGTGGCTTGGCTGGAAAGATTGAGAAACTTGGTTTTTTAATTCCTGTAATTCCAAAACATGCCTGAAAATCATGAAACTTGGCGTGGTGTCATGACATGGCGCAAACGTGTTGCGGTACTTCTTTTGGTTGAATTGGGACAAGCTTTGGTGTAAGCTTCTTGCAATCCGGAGCTTCCCTCAAGATGGCTCGTGCTTCCGAGAGGGAACGTGTCATCTTCGTGTGCGAAACAACATATGTGCACTGCCTTCTCCTGCCTTAATTTTTTTACACAGGCAGATTAGACCAAATAGAAGAAATGTGCTAAATTTTGGAATTATTCCGGGTTCGTTTGGCCTTTTTTATGCATTCATTGAGTTTCTACGGATTTCATGTGCATAATTCAAATTTGAACTACAAGCACAGGCTCTAGTGCACCAAAGTTGTTTGAAAAATCACATGTGTGTTCTTGGGTGAATTTCTAGGTCCCATGCAAGAGATGGGAGTGAAATTCAAACGTCTGGGCATGGTGGCTCGGCTGGAAAGATTGAGAAACTTGGTTTTTTAATTCCTGTAATTCCAAAACATGCGTGAAAATCATGAAACTTAGCGTGGTGTCATGACATGGCACAAACGTGTTGCGGTGATTCTTTTGGCTGAATTGGGACAAGCTTTGTTGTAAGCTTCTTGCAAACCGGAGCTTCCCTCAAGATGGCTCGTGCTTCCGACAGGTAACGTGTCATCTTCGTGTGCGAAACGACATACGTACACTGCCTTCTCCCGCTTTAAATTTTTTTACACAGGCAGATTAGAACAAATAGAAGAAATGTGCTACATTTTGGAATTATTCCGGGTTCGTTTGTCCTTTTTTATGCATTAATTGAGTTTCTACGCATTTTGTGTGCATAAATTCGAATTTGAACTACAAGCACAGGCTCCAGTGCACCAAAGTTGTTTGAAAAATCACATGTGTGTTCTTGGGTGAATTTCTAGGTCCCATGCAAGTGATGGGAGTGAAATTCAAACATCTGGGCGTGGTGGATCAGCTGGAAAGATTGAGAAACTTGGTTTTTTAATTCCTATAATTCCAAAACATGCCTGAAAATCATGAAACTTGGCGTGGTGTCATGACATGTTACAAATATGTTGCGGTAATTCTTTTGGCTGAATTGGGACAAGCTTTGGTGTAAGCTTCTTGCAAACCGGAGCTTCCCTCAAGAAGGCTCGTGGTTCCGAGAGGGAACGTGTCACCTCCATGTGCGAAATGACATGCGTAAATTGCCTTCTCCCGCTTTAATTTTTTTATAGAGGCTGATTAGACCAAATAGAAGAAACGTGCTAAATTTTCGAATTATTCCGGGTTCGTTTGGCCTTTGTTATGCACTAATTGAGTTTCTACGGATTTCATGTGCATAATTCAAATTTTAACTACAAGCACAGGCACGAGTGCACCAAAGTTGTTTGAAAAATCACATGTGTGTCATTGGGTGAATTTCTAGGTCCCATGCAAGAGATGAGAGTGAAATTCAAACATCTGGGCGTGGTGGCTCGGTTGGAAAGATTGAGAAACTTGGTTTTTTAATTCCTGTAATTCCATAACATGCCCGAAAATCATGAAATTTGGCGTGGTGTCATGACATGGCACAAACGTGCTGCGGTAATTCTTTTGGCTGAATTGGGACAAGATGTGGTGTAAGCTTCTTGCAAACTGGAGCTTCCCTCAAGATGGCTCGTGCTTCTGAGAGGGAACGGCATACGTACACTGCCTTAATTTTTTTACACTGGCAAATTAGGCCAAATAGAAGAAACGTGCTAAATTTTTGAATTATTCCGGGTTCGTTTGGCCTTTATTATGCATTAATTGAGTTTCTACGCGTTTCCTGTGCATAATTCAAATTTGAACTACAAGCACAGGCTCCATTGCACCAAAGTTGTTTGAAAAATCACATGTGTGTCATTGGGTGAATTTCTAGGTCCCATGCAAGAGATGGGAGTAAAATTCAAACATTTGGGCATGGTGGCTCGCCTGGAAAGATTGAGAAACTTGGCTTTTTAATTCCTGTAATTCCGAAACATGCCTGAAAGCCATGAAACATGGCGTGGTGTCATGACATGGCACAAACGTGCTGCGGTAATTCTTTTGGCTGAATTGGGACAAGCTTTGGTGTAAGCTTCTTGCAAACCAGAGCTTTCCTCAAGATGGCGAGTGCTTCCGAGAGGGAACATGTCATCTTCGTGTGTGAAACGATATATGTACACTGCCTTCTCCCGCCTCAAATTTTTTACATAGGCAGATTAGACCAAGTAGAAGAAATGTCCTAAATTTTGGAATTACTCCAGGTTCGTTTGGCCTTTTTTATGCATTAATTGAGTTTCTATGCATTTCATGTGCATAATTCGAATTTGAACTACAAGCACAGGCTCCGGTGCACAAAAGTTGTTTGAAAAGTCACATGTGTCTCATTGGGTGAATTTCTAGGTCCCATGCAAGAGTTGGGAGTGAAATTCAAACAACCGGGCGTGGTTGCTTGGCTGGAAAGATTGAGAAACTTGGTTTTTTAATTCCTGTAATTCCAAACATGCCTGAAAATCATGAAACTTGGCATTGTGTCATGACATGGCACCAACATGTTGCGCTAATTCTTTTGGCTGAATTTTGACAAGCTTTGGTGTAAGATTCTTGCAAACCGGAGCTTCCCTCAAGAAGGCTCGTAGTACCGAGAGTGAACGTGTCACCTCCGTGTGCGAAATGACATACGTACACTAAATTTTTTTACATACGAAAATAAGGCCAAATAGAAGAAACGTGCTAAATTTTGGAATTATTCTAGGTTCGTTTGGCTTTGTTATGCATTAATTGAGTTTCTCCGCTTGTCGTGTGCATAATTCAAATTTGAACTACAAGCACAGGCTCCACTGCACCAAAGTAGTTTGAAAAATCACATGTGTGTCCTTGTGTGAATTTCTAGGTCCCATGGAAGAGATGGGAGTGAAATTCAAACAAATGGGCGTGGTGGCTTGGCTGGAAAGATTGAGAAACTTGGTATTTTAATTCCTGTAATTCCAAAACATGCCTGAAAATCATGAAACTTGGCGGAGTGTCATGACATTGCACCAACATGCTGCGGTAATTCTTTTGGCTGAATTGGGACAAGCTTTGGTGTAAGCTTCGTGCAAGCCGGAGCTTCCCTCAAAAAGGCTCGTGGTACCGAGAGGGAACGTGTCACCTCCGTGAGCGAAACGACATACGTACACTGCCTTCTCCCGCCTTAATTTTTTTACACAGGCAGATTAGACCAAATAGAAGAAATGTGCTAAATTTTGGAATTATTTCGTGTTGGTTTGGCCTTTTTTATGCATTAATTGAGTTTCTACGCATTTCATGTGCATAATTCGAATTTTAACTACAAGCACAGGCACAGTCCACCAAAGTTGTTTGAAAAATCACATGTGTGTCATTGGGTGAATTTCTAGGTCCCATGCAAGAGTTGGGAGTGAAATTCAAACCACTGGGCGTGGTGGCTTGGCTGGAAAGATTGAGAAACTTGGTTTTTTAATTCCTGTAATTCCAAAACATGCCTGAAAATCATGAAACTTGGCATGGTGTCATGACATGGCACCATCATGCTGTAGTAATTCTTGTGGCTTAATTGGGACAAGCTTTGGTGTAAGCTTCTTGCAAACCGGAGCTTCCCTCAAGAAGGCTCGTGGTACCGAGAGTGAACGTGTCACCTCCGTGTGCGAAATGACATACGTACACTGCCTTCTCCTGCCTTAATTTTTTTACACAGGCAAATTAGGCCAAATAGAACAAACATGCTAAATTTTGGAATTATTCCGTGTTCGTTTGGCCTTTTTTATGCATTAATTGAGTTTCTACGCATTTCATGTGCATAATTTGAATTTGAACCACAAGCATAGGCTCCAGTCCACCAAAGTTGTTTGAAAAATCACATGTGTGTCATTGGGTGAATTTCTAGGTCCCATGCAAGAGTTGGGAGTGAAATTCAAACAACTAGGCATGGTGGCTTGGCTGGAAAGATGGAGAAACTTGGTTTTTTAATTCCTGTAATTCCAAACATGCCTGAAAATCATGAAACTTGGCATGGTGTCATGACTTGGCACCAACATGCTGCGGTAATTTTTTTGGCCGGATTGGGGCAAGTTTTGGTGTAAGTTTTTGCAAACCCGAGCTTCCCTCAAGAAGGCTCGTGGTACCGAGAGGGAACGTGTCACCTCCGTGTGCGAAACGACATATGTAAGCTGCCTTCTCCCACCTTAATTTTTTTACACAGGCAGATTAGACCAAATAGAAGAAACGTGATAAATTTGGGGATTATTCTGGGTTTGTTTGGCCTTTGTTATGTATTAATTGAGTTTCTACCCATTTCATGTGCATAATTCGAATTTGAACTAAAAGCACAGGCTCCAGTGCACCAAAGTTGTTTGAAAAATCACATGTGTGTCATTGGGTGAATTTATAGGTCCCATGCAAGAGATGGCAGTGAAATTCTAACATCTGGGCGTGGTGGCTTGGATGGAAAGATTGAGAAACTTGGTTTTTTAATTCTTGTAATTCCATAACATGCCTTAAAATCCTGAAACTTGGCATGGTGTCATGACGTGGCACCAACATGCTGCGGTAAATTTTTTGGCCGAACTGGGACAAGTTTTGGTGTAAGTTCTTGCAAACCTGAGCTTCCCTCAAGAAGGCTCGTGGTTCCGAGAGGGAACGTGTCACCTCCATTTGCGAAACGACATACGTAAGCTGCCTTCTCCCGCCTTAATTTTTTTTACATAGGCAGATTAGACCAAATAGAAGAAACGTGCTAAATTTGGGAATTATTCCGGGTTCGTTTGGCCTTTGTTATGCATTAATTGAGTGTCTACGCATTTCATGTGCATAATTCAAATTTGAACTACAGGCACAGGCTCCAGTGAACCAAAGTTGTTTGAAAAATCACATGTGTGTCATTAGGTGAATTTATAGGTCCCATGCAAGAGATGGGAGTGAACTTCAAACATCCGGGCGTGCTGGCTCGGCTGGAAAGATTGAGAAACTTCGGCTTTTAATTCTTGTAATTCCAAAACATGCCTGAAAATCATGAAACTTGGCGTGGTGTCATGACATGGCACCAACATGCTGGGCTAATTCTTTTGGCTAAATTGGGACAAGCTTTGGTGTAACCTTCTTGCAAACCGAAGCTTCCCTCAAGATGGCTCGTGCTTCCGAGAGGGAACGTGTCACCTCCGTGTGCGAAACGACATACTTACACTGGCTTCTCTCGCCTTAATTTTTTAAAATAGGCATATTAGACCAAATAGTAGTGTCGTGCTAAATTTTGGACTTATTCCAGGTTTGTTTTCCTTTTTAGGCATTAATTGAGTTTCTACGCATTTAATGTGCATAATTTAAATTTGAATTACAAGCACAGGCTCAAGTGCACCAAAGTTGTTTGAAAAATCACATGTGTGTCCTTTGGTGAATTTCTAGGTCCCATACAAGAGATGGGAGTGAAATTCAAACATTTGGGCGTGCTGGCTCGACCGGAAAGATCGAGGAACTTGGTTTTTTAATTCCTGTAATTCCAAAAGACACCTGAAAATCATGAAAGTTGGCATGGTGTCATGACTTGGCACCAACAGATGCGGTAATTTTTCTGGCCGAATTGGGACAAGCTTTGGTGTAAGCTTCTTCCAAAATAGAGCTTCCCTCAAGAAGGCTCATGGTTTCGAGAGGGAACGTGTCACCTCCGTGTGCGAAACGACATACGTACACTGCCTTCTCCTGCATTAATTTTTTTACACAGGCAGATTAGACCAAATAGAAGAAACGTTCTAAATTTAGGAATTATTCTGGGTTTGTTTGGCCTATGTTATGCATTAATTGAGTTTCTACGGATTTGATGTGCATAATTCAAATTTGAACTACAAGCACATGCTCCAGTGCACCAAAGTTGTTTAAAAAATCACATGTGTGTCATTGGGTGAATTTCTAGGTCCCATGCAAGAGATGGGAGTGAAATTAAAACAACCGGGCATGGTGGCTTGGCTGCAAAGATTGAGAAACTTGGTTTTTTAATACCTGTAATTCCATAACATGCCTTAAAATCCTGAAACTTGGCAAGGTATCATGACATAGCACCAACATGCTGTGGTAATTTTTTTGGCCGAATTGGGACAAGTTTTGGTGTAAGTTCTTGCAAACCTGAGCTTCCCTCAAGAAGGCTTGTGGTTCCGAGAGGGAACGTGTCACCTCCGTGTGCGAAACAACATACGTAAGCTGCCTTCTCCCGCCTTAATTTTTTTACACACGCAGATTATACCAAATAGAAGAAACATGCTAAATTTGGGAATTATTCTGGGTTCGTTTGGCCTTTGTTATGCATTAATTGAGTTTCTACGCATTTCATGTGCTGGTTTCAAATTTGAACTACAAGCACAGGCTCCAGTGCACCAAAGTTGTTTGAAAAATCACATGTGTGTCGTTGGGTGAATTTCTAGGTCCCATGCAAGAGATGGGAGTGAAAATCAAACATCTGGGCGTGCTGGCTCGGCTGGAAAGGTTGAGAAACTTGGGTTTTTAATTCTTGTAATTCCAAAGCATGCCTGAAAATCATGAAACTTGGCGTGGTGTCATGACATGGCACAAACGTGTTGCGGTGATTCTTTTGCTGAATTGGGACAAGCTTTGGTGTAAGCTTCTTGAAAACCGAAGCTTCCCTCAAGATGGCTCGTTCTTCCGAGAGGGAACGTGTCACCTCTGTGAGCCAAACGACATACGTACACTGCCTTCTCCTGCCTTAATTTTTTTACACAGGCAGATTAGACCAAATAGAAGAAATGTGCTAAATTTTGGAATTATTTCATGTTGGTTTGGCCTTTTTTATGCATTAATTGAGTTTCTACGCATTTCATGTGCATAATTCGAATTTTAACTACAAGCACAGGCTCCAGTCCACCAAAGTTGTTTGAAAAATCACATGTGTGTCATTGGGTGAATTTCTAGGTCCCATGCAAGAGTTGGGAGTGAAATTCAAACAACTAGGCATGGTGGCTTGGCTGCTAAGATTGAGAAACTTGGTTTTTTAATTCCTGTAATTCCATAACATGCCTTTAAAATCCTGAAACTTGGCAAGGTGTCATGACATGGCACCAACATGCTGTGGTAATTTTTTGGCCGAATTGGGACAAGTTTTGGTGTAAGTTCTTGCAAACCTGAGCTTCCCTCAAGAAGGCTCGTGGTTCCGAGAGGGAACGTGTCACCTCCGTGTGCAAAACAACATACGTAAGCTGCCTTCTCCCGCCTTAATTTTTTTACACTGGCAGATTATACCAAATAGAAGAAACATGCTAAATTTGGGAATTATTCCGGGATCGTTTGGCCTTTGTTATGCATTAATTGAGTTTCTACGCATTTCATGTGCTGGTTTCAAATTTGAACTACAAGCACAGGCTCCAGTGCACCAAAGTTGTTTGAAAAATCACATGTGTGTCGTTGGGTGAATTTCTAGGCCCCATGCAAGAGATGGGAGTGAAAATCAAACATCTGGGCGTGCTGGCTTGGCTGGAAAGGTTGAGAAACTTGGTTTTTTAATTCCTGTAATTCCAAAACATGCCTGAAAATTATGAAACTTGGCGTGGTGTCATGACATGGCACCAACATGCTGCGGTAATTCTTTTGGCTGAATTGGGACAAGCTTTGGTGTAAGCTTCTTGAAAACCGAAGCTTCCCTCAAGATGGCTCGTGCTTCCGAGAGGGAACGTGTCACCTCCGTGTGCGAAACTACATACGTACACTGGCTTCTCCCGCCTTAATTTTTTAACACAGGCATATTAGACCAAATAGAAGTGTCGTGCTAAATTTTGGACTTATTCCGGGTTTGTTTGGCCTTTTTATGCATTAATTGAGTTTCTACGCATTTAATGTGCGTAATTAAAATTCGAACTACAAGCACAGGCTCAAGTGCACCAAAGTTGTTTGAAAAATCAGATGTGTGTCCTTGGGTGAATTTCTAGGTCCCATACAAGAGAAGGGAGTGAAATGCAAACATCTGGGCGTGGTGGCTCGGCCGGAAAGATCGAGAAATTTGGTTTTTTAATTCCTGTAATTCCAAAACACACCTGAAAATCATGAAACTTGGCATGGTGTCATGACTTGGCACCAACATGATGCGGTAATTTTTTTGGCCGAATTGGGAC